>NW_026944050.1:0-179865 GCF_033296635.1 Dichotomopilus funicola
AAAAAAAAAAAAAAAAAACAGACGAAGAAAAAGATCAGAACATCAAGTCCACCCTTACCCACACACATTCCCTCTGGTTCCCTTTCCCAATGTACGCCATAATCGCATCGCCCTCCCTTTACTTAGACGCACTCGCCTTCTCCCACACACTATCAAACAAGCCCGACTCGTCCACAGCCGTAGCACTCGTCGACAAGTGATCCACAAGCACCACACTCTCATCCTGTTGCCCACCGCTCGTTTCCCTCCCCGGCCCCGAGGAAACAACGGGGGACTTAGCGTCCCTTGGCGTCGACCCCGATTCCGGCGCACCGGCGCCATCATCCGGCACTACCTCCGCCTGCCAATTACTCGAGTACACCACCGCAGCGAACCCTTCCAGGTCCGGCACCGCTTCCATCGCCTGGAGGTACTCGTTGGGCATGCCGTGCCCGATCACGTGGGCCTGGCGCGTCAAGACACTGGTGATCTTGGGGAGAAGGACGGCACGATTCGCGGCGCTGCCGCCGAGGGCGCTGGATAGAGGGTCGTTGAAGGGAGTTGTTGCTGATAGTGGTGGTGCGCTGGTGCTTGCGCTGCTGGTGCTGGGGGTGGCTCCGACCAAAGGGTCAAAGATTCCGCCGCCGAGTTTGTGTTCGAGAAGCGTGGAGAAGCCGGCGTTGAGGATCTGGGTGTGGACGTGGGCAAAGTGGGGTGACTCGATCAGGTCGGCGGTTTCGTCGAGCAGGCGGCGAAGCGAGGCGGCCGTCGAGGGGGAGCTGGGGGGGGTAGGGTTATTGCCGGCAGGAGTGGACGGCACTGCATCCTCTTCGGAGAGCGGATCGGAGTCGAGCACACCCGATTCACGCAGGACATACTCCTCCATATCGGGGGGCGGGAGGAGGAACGCTAGCCAGGCGGTTTTCTGCCCATGCTCTGTTGGCGCAGTACCTTCGACGAGGCTGCGGACGTCGTGACTGAGCTTGGCGAAGGTGCCGAGCGTGACGGTATCACGCGGACTGAGGTGGCCAAAGACCTGGCGGACCGCGGCTTCGACGCGCTGCATCACGTCGACCCAGCCGCGGTTGAGGAGCCACCAGCTGAACGTCAGGTATTTGCGGTTGACTTCAAAGTCGGTGCCATAGGCCAGTTCCGCATTGTCATCGTCGTTGTTTTCGAGGCTGATCGTGCCCGGTGCTACGTTTCCGCCTGTGGCAAGAGAGACTACGCTCGAGAGGTAGCTGCGGCGACCGAGTAGGTTCAGTTGTATTCTCGTGAGCATGGTGAGCAGGCTGAGGGTGTAAAGGAGGGTGTATGCTCTCGTGATAGCTGTGGGTTAAAACCGATGATTAGCAGGCAAGGGCAAGGACAACGGAATGGTTCAGCGGGCCAGGTAGAATCGGCTTACAGCTAATTGTCAGCTCATCCCACAGCTGCCTCTTAGTCTTTCGCGGCTTGGAAGCTACGGCTGCCGGAGGCGCGGGCGCGGGCGCATCTGGCTGAGCGCTCGTGCTCGCGGCCGCGGCGCCTTCTGAAACCGCGGTGGTTGATGATGGTGCAACAACCGAGAGCTGTGTCGTGGCCTGCACACCACCTTCACTCTGGGCGCTCACGGTGATGATGCTACGGCCATCGTCGTCGGTCGCGTTCAGGTCGGACGTGCTTGGTGGGCTTGTCGACCCGATGCTCCGTGCCCTAGCCAGGGCGGAACCCTTCATCTGCTGAATCTCGTACGTGATCTTTTCCGTGTCCATAACCTCCAGGATGTTGGCCGTGGCGGTCGGGAGGAGGGCAAGGACGGTAAAAGTGCAGTCCTCTTGGTTTTGCTCGAAGCGACGGCGCAAGCTAGCAGCAGCACGTCCATTGAGTCAGCTCTGGAAGTCCTGCACAATGCAACTCGCACCAATTGACCTAGGTAGTTAGAATTTCAATGCTTACTTCTCCTTGGCGATGCGGTCGCTGCTCATGCGCTCGCGGGCATCGCGTAGCTTCCCCACGACGTAGCTAGTGACGACGTAACCGGCGCCGACAACGCCCACGCCAATGGCAAGGGGCGTGCGGTTGCGCCGAAACCATCGCCTCGTTGCGGCGAGCATGGTGTGCTAGGCGAGTGTTGCGCTTCTTTCGTGTAGGGCATCCACATGTGTTTGCGTGAGAATGGATGCGTGGAGGTGTAGTTGCTACCTTGGGAAGTTGGTGTCGTGCCCGGTTTGCAGCTGACAGTCGGGTGTTGAAGTGCTGCCCTGAAAGTGCTGGTGGTGCCCAGTCTTCGGCAGCCTCCCGCTGGCTCGGCCCCTGCTGCACCATCGCAGATAACCTCGGCACGGCGGGTCCTGATAGGGCTGATCAGAAGCCGGGTGGGGTGGCGCGTCTCCAAATGGGGGATCGCGAATGCGTGTTTGATGAATGTAATATTACGCGGAGCTGTTCATTCTAACCCTAACCCTTGTATCGATCTGACGCAGCCGACTTCCCCACACAAATGTCCCCTGCATAGCCGGATGCATGCGAGCCATGATAACGGACGGACTGGCCCAGGAACTTGAAGCTCACGAAAGCCAGTGAAGTTGAGCTGCAGTTTTATCGTACTCCTCGACCTCCAACCCCAGAGCCGGTCCTGAGCAACACGACAGTGATACATTAAGCAACAAACAACACACAGCGCGGCATTGCAGCATTGCACTGTATTGCATCGCGGCGTCGCCCATCATGACCCAGATCGTTAGCTTCACTGTATTTAATGACCTCCCCCTCGAGCTCCGCCAGTTGATATGGCACTTCGCCCTGCCGGAGGACGAGCCCGAGGTTCTCATCGTCCGGGCCGACCATCTCGATATCAAGGGCCGGCAAGTAAACCCGGAGCCTATGTTGGTCCAAACGGTATTTCCGGCGCTCATGCACACATGTCGGGAGTCGCGCGAGTACACCCGCAACCTAAGCGGCATCATCTTCCAGTACATGCCACCGGCCGGCTGTGATGTGCCGTACCGTCTCTTCCGGCCCGAGCTGGACACCGCCTTCTGGGACGAGAACGTGCAGAATTCCCTCTGGGCATCCTACTTTGAAGCCGGTCATGACAAGTGGTTGGCACAGCTCCGTCACTTGGCCGTCCCCTCAGCGACGGCCTTTGTGGGACAGCACATGACCGAGTGCATCATGGAGCACTGCCCACGGCTGCGGACGTTGTCAGTGGTCTTCCCGGACTCGACTGATTACAACCGGGTGCGGA
Organism: Dichotomopilus funicola; assembly: GCF_033296635.1. Lineage (NCBI taxonomy): Eukaryota > Fungi > Ascomycota > Sordariomycetes > Sordariales > Chaetomiaceae > Dichotomopilus > Dichotomopilus funicola. Next base: position 3,209 of record NW_026944050.1, read on the forward strand.
CGCGCTTTGAGGAGCCAACGGCGAGACGTGCGAGGCTGGTTGAGATTCCCGGCGACCACGCCCGCCGCACAATGGTCGTCTTCGACACCTGGCACTATGACCCGACGTACCGTATCCCGCTCTACGACTTCCTGCTCCTGTTCTGCAGCGATCTCAACGATCACAGGAACGCCTTTTACGCCCCCCACGATGTGTGCCTTGGCCAAGCGTGGACAATCCGAACGGACGACGATGGGAAGAGGCCGCGTTGTTTCCTCCAGACTTTTGTCGAATGGAATAGTGGGAGGTGGGTGGAAGCCTGCGGGGGGAGGAAGCTGGCAAGCCCCGGAGGCTAGGTGCCCCGGTCGGAGCAAGGACCTGCAGTATTCGGAGACGGCGAAAGAAACGTGTCGAGTGCGAATCTACGTAAGTGTTCGGGGGACGGTAGCATGTCCGAAGCCCCGAGTCATCGGACAGCAAAAGGAGAATGAAGGGAGACTCTAACCCTAACCCCCACTGGCGCTTCCAGCTGCGCCTCTTCGGCCCGGGCTTTCCATAGCCTGCTGAGCTTGTCATCTGTCATCCGTTATCTACGGTGGGATCAGGGCGCGGATAGAAAGGATCAAACCGCTCAAAAAACCACAGTCAAAACCCGACGGAACCGTACGGAAGTTTGACGGGGCAATTCGCCTGGATCGAAGGACACTGCTGCAGGTAACCCGAACGGGCGGTTGGAATCGGCATTCCACAGCTGTGGCCACTGAAGGAGCGCTGTGGGTTTCGCCACCCGCCGGGTGAACAGCGGGCATTTTAGTGACAAACCCCCCGGAGTTCACCGTGGGGGCCTGGGGTTCCGGAATCCGGGGCACGGTGATACTCCACACGGGCCAACGAACCTGGACGTCACAATTCCTTTCGCTCCGTTCCCGCTGCCCCTCAATTGCAAATGCCCCTCAGTCTCTGAACAGCCTAGCCCCTTTTCAACCTCAACATCGACATCCTCCGAATTTGCAGAACGCCGACATTTCCCAACACTACTTAGAACACTTACCTACCCGCCTACCTCGCTAGGACTCTCGCAATGGATCAGCGCGGCGCCCCCGAGTTCATCCTAGAGGCCTTTGCCGATCCTAGCTCGGTGCGCGACGTAGTTCGTGGTGAGTTTCGCCCAAGATCACTTTGTGTCGCTAGTTTCTCCTCGGCTCGGCCAAAGCATTGCCGTCGCTACAGCATCGTCAACGCGCCAGTCCCGGCGACCCTACATTGCCGCGCAAAGGCTGACCTCATCGCCCTCGCAGGAATCCTCCACACCATCTTCTTCCTCCGATACTTCTCTGCCGTCCTCCCGCAGACTCGCGATGTGCTCGGGCTCGAACTTGCATACGTCCCCGAAGCCGAGATCGAAACGCTCATCGACCAGCGTGTGGCCGCTCTGGTGCGCCAACTCGAGTCGGAGCGCCACCAGTCCCATGCACTATCCGACAACCGCGGCGGCGGCCTCGGTCTTGGTTTACTAGGAGCGGGTACGCCTCCTTCGACGACCTCGAGCGGCGGAGGCGGTCGCGGGCAGGTCACCATCCAATTTCTAGAGAAGCGCCGGCGCAAGACGTGGTACGCCATGCGCGGCGACGACGAGGTCTGCTGGGAGAGCTGGACAGTCAAAGTGACCGTGGCCGATCCTCGGACAGAAGGCGGTATGTCCCCCCGTCCATTTCATTTTTTTGCTCCTGCTCCTTGACTATTTTTTTCCTTTCCCCTGCCGTTTTCCCCTTGTCCTCCCCGCCCCCCCACCTTTTGACACCAACCAAACCATCACAACGTAAACAACCGAGCCCTCGCTAATCAAACCTCTCAGAACGAGCCAAAGTCCGCCGCGCATCCGAAACCACCCTGCACAACACCATCATGAAAACCATCACACTAGCCAACGCCCACAAAGACCACATACCACCGATTACCACCTCCGACTCTAACCCTTTCCCCTACCAGATCCACGTCGGCACCAATGGTGGGAACAGCAGTCAACACTCTCCGCAACCACTACAGCAACAACAGCAGCAACGAAAGGAGGCTGCTGTCACCGCAGCTACCGGTTGGGCTACGCGCATGGGGATTTACTAGCGCGGAGTCCCCTGGGCGTATCCCAAAAGGAGGCAGTGAGCAGGGACAGGGCAAGACACTTATCATAATATAGAGTTCGAGTTGAAGAGTGGATAGTGAGTCTAGGTCTTTAAGCGGATAAGTTACGGGCGATTGCGAGGAGAACTTAATACTAGGAATAAGGCATGGAAACCCGGCGTTTTGGGTATGGGAGTTCATCGGAGGTGTATGGGATGGAGTGACGCGGGATTGGGTGGATTGGGATAGACAATGGGCGTATTTAGAATGTCCTTTTTTTGCGTTTGTTTCCGGACACCCAAGTGGTGGGAAGTCCACCTCCAACTTCCGGAGTGGTGGTTGCGGACTTCTTTTTCTCTATTTTTTATTTCTCGGGGTTAGGAAATGAGGTCGAGATACCCTACAAGGAAACGACGAATAGACAAAGTAAGGTGGTAGGACGAGAAGACGAAATAATAAAAGAGGAAGAAAGAAAAGAGAAGGGAGGCAGTCCCAGTGCAAAACACATATTCGCAGTACCTGACAAGTTTAATGCTCCATTTTCAAGTTTACAAGCTTGATTGACAGTTTTAGCCCCAGGGTATAAAATATGGTACATGACAGTTCGTAAAGTAAACAACCATTTCAACTCAAAAAAGGATTACATCAGGATTAGCATTACACAACACAAGAAAACCAAGGAGCTGAGTCGGACAGCTCACAGTAGCAATATCATGAACAAGAGAGCGCGGATTGTGATACACCATAAACCACAACAACAGCAAGCCAGCATTTGCAGAAAAGAGGCAACAATATCATGTCAATCGACCGATCACCCCCAACTAGAACAAAGTTATGAGATACCCCGCAAGTACAATGACAATGACAAAGACAACCACAAATAAACACATGAATTGACCCGCTCGACCTCCCATGTCCGTGCCATATCCCCCAATTCCCATAGTTTACCCTACCCGATGCCGACCAACCCATCCCATCCCATCCAACCGGAAAAAAAGCAGACCAGACCCAGACCCAGACCCAGAACCCAGACCCAGAACCGGACGCTCTCGCTGATAGGAAAAGGAAAAAAAGAAGAATCCAGGAAACCCCGACCCAAAGACGTCCAAACCGTCTTCTTCCACGCGCCCATGGAAGAGAGACTTCAGCGCCTCCAATTTCCCATGAACCCAATTTCCTATAAGTCCGGTTCCGTGGCGAGTATTTTCATTTCATGGCCGTTGAAAGACCAAAGAAATAAAAACCCCCCACCAAAACAGAAAACAAGAACACCCACCCCCAGCCCAGCCCGAGGTCCCAAAGTGTGTTTGTTTGATTCCCACCCGATCCCATCCACTCCCGAGTCGCTGTAAGTTCGCAAAAGGAGTGTGTGGGGTGAGGAAGAAAAGAAAAACTAGAGCGAGGGAAAAAAAGAAGAAGTGAAAGAAAGAAAGGAAGAAAGCAAGCACATAAACAACATCTCCATCATAAACCAGAGAGCACTCCTCCCGAGTGTAAGTCAAGCCCCGGCCACCCAATTCAGCTACCCTTTCCTCCTTAAGCTATTCTCGTCCGAGTGGGCCAACTAGCCAGTGTCAAAGACCCGCCACTATTATGCACCGCCCGTGCCCATGTCGGTGCGTGGAAATAATCCGTAGCTTCCATAGCGAGCGGTGAAGAACCGCAGGGTGTGGCTGATGTTGTCTGTGCTCTCGCGGACGGAGGGGCGGGACGATACAACGTAGGAAAGCTCAAGAGAAGGGACATCCCGTCGTTATCCTGATTGCCAAAGCCTGGTCGACGAGACAGGACAAATGATAAGAACCGAGTTCAAGAGCGGAGTCCCCACCCCCATGCTAGGCGATGGGAAGTAGTGAGATGGTTGCTAGGGAAGCAAAATCCTCTTTTGAGAATTGGGAAGTGTGGGCGGTGGAGGTCGTGGGCGTGGTATGGCGCAGTATGTGAGGGGGTGTGGCGGCGAGCATAAAAGGAAAAAAAAAAAGAAGGAAATAAAAAAGCAGAACCGGTTGCCCCCCATTTTCTCTTTCTCATAATCGTGACGGTCATCAGAGCATATCCCCGTCCCCCCGTTTCCCGGTAACCATCCCCGTAGCCTCCGAGAACGCAATGCAATAACAACCTCCAAAACAAAAACCTAGGTGATTCGACAAGATAAAGAGATGACCAGAAGGGGCGGCGGTCAGACGACGAGAGCAGAAGACGAGAGATTTAGAACGTCGAGGTGTAAGCACGGTTGACAGGGCCTTTTCCTGCTGGTGCTGGGGCCGATGACGTAGTGCTGTTAGCGCCCCGCGACGATTGTGTGTTGCTCGCGCCAATTTTCTCAAAGTCGGCAAGCATGTCGAACCCAGAGAAGTCGTTCTCTTCAACGAGAAAGTCCGGTGTGTCAAGCCCGCTGAGGTTGACGCCGTGGAAGACATCAAGATTATCATTACTGATGAGAGGCATTTTGCTGGGCGATTGTAGGTCGAGGAAAAGCTTGCTCGGTGACGACGGGAGTCCGTCGAAGACCTTGCTTGGAGTGTCCAGCACTAGGTTACAAGGCTGACTGGGGATCTTGAGGAAAGACGAGGACTTGGAGGCGCTGGGGGCCACACCCGCGAGCTGATTCAACGCGCCGGTGGACTGCGACCGCTCTAACCGTTGCTTCCTTACCGAGCGCTTAGCTGGTGAACCCATCGGGGCAGCGTTGTTGGGAGTCAAGGCGAGGAGGGACTGAAAATCAGGGGCATCCTCAAAAATGTCAAAGCCGTTGCTGTGGACACTATGGCCCGACTGCTCTAGATAGTACCATAGATGTTCTCCGTGGACATTGGGCGTATGCTGAGCCGCGAGGTCGCCTTCGGGAAGCAGCGCGGACACACGCCGGATGGGAGAATCCACCATGGACTGGATATTCTCCCGGTGCAGACGCAGGTTTGTACTGGGCGAGACAGACGGTGGAGGTTTCGGCGGTGCTTTCAGTTTTGTGGCGGGCGTCAAGGGCGGGAGCATCTGACCACCTCCGCCGCTAGATTGCCGCCGAATGGGGGATGATGAAGCAGGTACGCAGTTGTACGGGCGCCCCTTGGATGGGCTGTCGTAAGACGAGGCACGAAGACGAGCAATTTCTTCCTCCGCGCGACCTCCCCTCTTGATTCTCGGCCGGTCAGCCTCCGATGTGAGAAGCTTAGCGTGTTGCTGTGGGCGCATAACCGAGGATTCCAGCGAGGAAATGTACCCGCTGTCATCTAGGGACGCGAACCCGCGCCTGTGGCGGGATTTGGTGGCCGACGATTGCTGCACACGCTGCTGCGAGGGCGGCGTGTCGTTGTGGCGGGCCTCCAGGCGCCGGGGGATCGGGGGCGATGAGTGCATTGCCGCAGGAAGGGGCGAGTACAAGTCCGCATCGTGCACCAAGTCCTTCTCGGAGGGCCCCCCGCTGAGGGCTTCGTCGATGGTGGCCGCATCAGATGCGGGAATGGTTGCGTCAGACGAGATTTCCGGCAAGGGGGGAGCGGGCGCAAGGTGCTGCTGAGGTTGGTGAGGGGGCAAAGCGGGAAGAAGGTTTGGCGGCATTGCAACAAGCTGTGGAGGGAGCATCGGCTCGGACATGCAAGGCGGGCGTGGTTGCGGCTGCGGGAGCTGGTGTTGTTGCGGGAGGGACGGCTCGAGCCGCGTGGACATGACCGGCATATTCTCGCCCGTGCATATGGTTGACTTCCGCGACGGCTTCTCCTTGAGCACCGTGTGCTCGGTGCCCGGCTCAATCAACCAATAGCTCCCCTTTCCCGGATCGTCCTTGGGCCGCTCCTGCTTGACAAAACTCTTGTTGAGGCTGAGGTTGTGGCGGATGCTGTTCTGCCAGCCGGTGTTGTCTCCGCGGTAGTAGGAGTATGTGTCGGATATCCATTTGTAGATTTGGGACAGGGTCAATTTGCGCTGAGGCGACCGGACGATGGCCATGGCGATCAGAGTGGCATAGCTGTGGTTCGGTTTCGTACCGTCGTCAACGATGGGCGAAAATGAATCGTGCGGAGGCAGGTCGTCCTCGACTTTTATCTTCTTCGCCGGGCGGAGTTCCTTGATGGGCGCGGCCTCCATCAAAACGCGTTTTCCGGACGGTTTCTGGTGGTAAAAGTTCTCCAAATCGAGGTTAAACTGCGACGGGCCCGGGGCGGGGTAAATCGGGGGATGCGCATTTTCCTTGCCCATAAACTGCATGCCAAACTCGGGGTGTTGAGGCTTTTTCGCTACGGGTTTAAAACGCGACATGATGGGTTGTTTCTTCTCGAGCGAATCCGTTGACGGTGGTGCGTTGCCCGGCGGTATCATCGGCCCTGCGTTGAGTTTGCTACCTTGCGAGGTGTTCAGGGCGGCGAGCGGTGCATTGGAAGGCCGCCTGCTGGACTTGTAGGGTGAGCGTTTCGTCGCCGGAGTCGATGTCATTGCGGGTGGGTTGAGAACGACGTTGTTATCTGTGCTCTGGAGGGGCTGACGCGCGGGTTTCGGGGCCGCGGCGATCGGGGTATGCGGGACCAGGTCTGCGGCTGGTTGTCCGAAGTACTCATCGTGGAAAATCGGGAAAGGCTCTTCAGCCTGTGAAGAAGATGGCCTGGCCATCGGTGGCCGAGTTTTTGCGCGCGGGCGCGCACCGAGACGGGTGCGGGGGAGGTGGTTGTTCGATCTCCGTTAGGCGCCAACCAGGTCGGGTCTGGACTGCGGCGGCTAACGCGGGCCAGAGAAGTGTGTGCAAGCCGGCTTCGTCGTCGCGATATGTCGCCAAAAGCCGGGTGTACCAGTATCGCCGGTGCTGGTTTCGACCTCTGATCGAGATGGTGACTGATCTCACGAGGTGGTTGTGGGGGAAAGCGGTGAAGCAAGGGGTGAAACGTTGGTTGTATGTAAGTCGAGGGGGGGGGGCCAAGACGTTATCGGAAATCGGTCGAAGGTGAAAACGCGCGAAGGGTATCCGTAAATGTACAGGGTGCAATTGGCAAGATACTCGCTGAGCAATGCAACAATTGTCGGTTCGGTCGCGAGAGTGTTCGGCTGGTGTTGAAGGTTCGTCTCAAAATTTTCGGCAGGGAAAGAAAACCTGGGCGGGAAGGAAGTTGTTGGGCTGACGTGGGAGGTCGGCCGATGTGGGAGGTGGGAGGGAGTGAGACGAAGAAGAGGGTTTGGTTGGCAGAAAGGGTTGTGGGCGTGCAGCAGCGAAAGATGAACTCCCGCTGCCAGCTCACACGCTTGTTCCAAGAAGGTCGCTCAGTGGGGCGGAAAGCAGGCAGGGAGTGGACAGCACGGGGCCGGATTGGACCAGGGCCTGACCGCTGACAGGGATTTAGAAGGTGGAGTGGGCTTGGAGCAGGGGTGTTCGGGGCAGAGGAGGACCTCGAAGGCTCGGCCACAACTCCCGTCTTCCAGACTTCTCGCCGAAACGTTGGCCTTGGAGGAGATGGGCGACGTCGCCTCAGACCAAGGTTAGGAAAGAAAGGCAAAAATTCAAAAGGTCAAGCGACCATGTATACGTTCGCCCGAGAGCGAGAAGGCTTGATCAAGACCTCAATGGTCTGCAGTACTGTACTATGTAGTGTACGAAGTGTACGAAGTCGTTGGAAGCCCAGATGGGGCCTTGGGTATCTCGAGGGCATGTGGGTTCAAGATGACATGAGGTGAATGGTTGGATGCAATGCAGCGTAAATGGTTGCGCGATGGCAGACAGCTTGGGCCGCGGAATTGGCCAGTCGTCTCACACCAGATGATCTCCACGACAAGCAGTGCAGAGTTCTTGACGGCGTCCGAGGTCTGGCCTGCTGAGAGGAAGCCAAAGGAGTTTCCTTGCGAGAAAACCTCCTCGAGAACCGACACGGCCAAAAGATGGGCGGCCCGGAGAGGTCGCACGTTCAGGAAAGATTGGACGGGCAATGCTTGGTTGGCTCTGGCGCGATGGATGTGACGCTTGGCCCCCAGCTCGACAAGGCTCATGGCCAACGAGATGCTGCAGTGGCATGCATTGTTTATCCGGAGGGTCCACTTAACGCGAAGTTTCGCGTCTCGGTCGCGCGTCCAGGTCCGACGGGCCAATCACGCGTGCGCAAATGAGTCGAGAGCTCGCGGGGTTTCCAGTTTCGAGGCCGAGAGCTTGGGCCTGCTGTGCTGCTGCATGGAAGCTGCCTCAGGCTTTGCTCCTGCCGTGAAGGGAGGACCTGTTGCGGGCGTCTCAGCCACACTGGTGCTGCAGGCTGCTGGAGACACAACGACCCTCTATCGGATCGCCACCATTACGCCCATCCATCATCACTCCAAACAAACAGACCACCAAGACTGCCTTGACTGCCTCCTCCGTACATATCGCGCAACATTCTGGATTGTATCGGAAACGAAAACCAGTTCAGTTCGCGGCCTCTCCGCTCGGCCATAACATGAGCTCATATACACGTGGACGTGGATGTACGATCTGCCTTGTTCGAGCATGGCCCGGGGTGTGAAGCTCGCAACGATCGGCGAGTGACATCATTGGCTCCCTTGCTAACCCGTTGCCCATAATGCCCCACATATGCACTTGGGTGATCGATCGAGGGCTTGAGACCGCAGAGCAGAATCGCAGAATTATAGAATCTCAAGAGACAGTTCACAACTCAGAGTCCCCAGTCAAAAGTTCCTCCGGAGCGCCTAAGTCTCAGAATTTTGACTTGTCTCGAACTTTCTAATACCCTCGATTTCCTTCTTGCTCGAGATTGAACGACGCCGGATGGCGTGTTCTCCTTCTCCGAAGTACACTACATTCCTCGGCTCATTCCGGGGACGGAGGAGCAGGGTTCAAGGCTCTTCTCTCATCTCTCCCTCGATTCCAGGTTTACACCAACTTACACGAGGATCGGAATTGAAAGCTCCTCCGCCCTTTTTTCCTCGATTCGCCTTTGAACAAGCCGAGCTCCAATTCAGTGTCAAGCGTCCACCAGAATACCAACAAAACGAAAGGGAAGTCGGGCAACATTCCGGCACCCTTAAAATTAGCTTGACTCCCAAGTGCCTGAGCCTCCATCTCACAGCAACAAATTATGGATCCGGATGACCCTCGCCGCAAGCACACAGACAGGGTTGTGCATCCCTCATCTGGATGAGACGGACCGCAAGCCACGAACCAGCAAAACGCCGAGAAGTAAAGCTGTTTTCGAAGCTCGCCCAACGGTTATTTCTCTCGTTGAACACGAAACGGGCAAACGCTGATTTAAGCGTGTTTCACGAGGTTGCCCAGACTTCTACCCCACGACAAACTAGCAAATATCCATTCAACCGAATTTACCGAACGCAGCAACGGCAGCGAGGGTGCATTGGGATCTCATTTTGACTCCTTCAAGGCTCCAGACTTCCAATGCTTCTCCAGCTCGCTCGGCTTGTTCTAGGGCTGCAGCAGCCTGCAGGGCTTTCCGCGCAGAATGAAACCCACACGAGGTTCCAGAATCTCCACCTCTCCGCGATTGCCGAGGACCGAGCACCCACCGGACCGTGGACTGCACTGCACCACCAAGGGTGCCGTGAATCTTTGGAAGTTGAAAAAAACCAAAAAAAAACCGGCAGGGACCTGCTGCGCGGTCTCGGCTTCTCGCACAGAGAAAACGGCCGGCCACCTGCACTGCACGTCCCCGTCCACAAACCCCGTGACGGGCCGTTTTGACCGCGGGCGGGCGAGCGTCGGACCGTTTTTCGGGGGGGGGAGAAAAAACGCGGCCCCGTCCCAAGATCACAAGTCGGCCGGCTGACGCGGACACACGTGAACCCGTCCGTGAGGAATGTGTGTGTAGTTCACTGCCAAGGCATTGTCCGAATTCCGTGATCGCAGTTCTAGGCTTACCCTTGCTCCCATCCACCGTAAGTACTTTGCTTCAACTTTGCTCACGTTGTCCCCTCCCAGAGAGCGGGTTGTGTCGGTCGCACGGTGGCTGGGTTGTTGCAAGCCAATTTTCCAGGTTAAGGTAGTTAGGAGTTGTGCCAGCCAAGACAGCACTTACCCGGCATCTCAAACTCACAACCCGCGATCTCCCTCCTCTCGTGCAGGTAACCTGTGTCAGATCGTTTCGGGACCGACGGGGTAATTAGGAGAAACGGCCGAGTATGTGGATGGATTCGATTCGGTCTACAACGATGGCCATGCCGGATGGGCAACAAAAGACTAGTGTAAGTCTTGAGAATTGTATAAACGAAAGCATTCCTATCGGCGCGTCTACCGTTTGGTCGTTTAAATGTCCGGAAAGACGAGTTAAGTAACCGCCTTGTGTAAGGCCTTGTCTCAGAGGTGTATAGTATAGATCGCTTGTGGTACTCAGTTCACATGCACCCAACCCTGCTGCCCAGGATCACAAGGGTAGAGTTTATTCAACCCAGCTAGCTGCTCAGGGCTTTTTTGAGTTGGATAATCAAGCTTACAATCCCTCGTTCATCTCATGTGCTCAACGGCCCTGACATATATTCACTTGCTTACCCATGTCCTAAACTCAACCACCCAGCCAGCCAGTTATTCCAAGGTGTAATACAAGAGAGAAGACATACACACACAACCTCAGATCTCCCCAGCCGATCTCTGCGCTAGACTCTAGTCCCTACTGCATGTCTCATCTCTAAGCGCCCTCTTGCTGTTGTTGTAGTGCAGTTCACACCCCACACACAACGAAAACCCACAGCCTGCCCGATCGATCGCCTTCGATCCACCACATCCATCCCACAACGGATTCGTACCGATTCGTGGCACTCACCCACTGCATAACTATCCACTCACACTTAACGCGCTCTTTTTGTGTTGCCCTAATCTACTATGTGGTGAAAGGTGTGCCCTGTGCCGTGGGTCCCTAGGCTATTTACTTGAGGACTTTTACAGGTACTACACATTGCCTAGGGTTGGGACTCCTCGAGTGCTATAAATTCTCAACGGTTATATTTGGCTATGCTCAGCTGAGAGAAAAAAGGCCACAGTAACATGCTCCTTTTTGACTTTCCTACCCGATACATGGATCGAAGAGGGGAATAGAGACAAGAGAGAAGGGAAAGGACAAAGTAAATACAGAACTGAAAATGAGCCTAGTTTGGACTAGAAAGCACAACTAGTCAAGGAAGGGGAGCAAGCCCAGGTCGTGTGGTCGAGTAGTAAGCCTAGTCAACGTCGACAAAGACATACCTAACCTAACCTAACCTAGCCCTCTTTCTACCTCACCAGCCGAAGCCCTACTGACTACCCGCCCTACGTATTAACCCCCCAACTACCCCTCAACGAAAATACCATCTATTATCTCCCGTTTCCCCCCAGCCTCCCACCTACAGAAACTGTGTTACGTCCCTTGCCCACAAAGGACCGCGTGACGCAACCACCCGCCCGACTCCCGGTACGCAACAGCAGCAGCCACAAGCAATGACCAAGATTCAACCAACCCCCAACTCTCTGACCCACACCCACCTAGGCGCGCGCTTCGGTAGGTAGATAGGTAGTGCGACCCAATGCCATACGCAAAATACGTAGAACATGTAAATGACACACCTCAATCCAGCACCCTCCCCGCAACAGCCGCCCCACTCTTATCCCGTGTCGTAGTCTTCTTAAGCGCCCTGCCCGCTTGAATCTCACCCAAGAATGCAGCGGGTCGACCACCGCCCGACGGTGCAGCCGGTGCGCCGCCCGCAGGCGGAGGAGGAGGCGGAGGGGGGGGAGCCATGCCGGGAATAGGCGGCGGCGGCGGAGGAGGGGCAGATGGTGCACCACCCGGGGGAGGAGGAGGAGGAGGAGGAGGAGGCGGCGGCGGGGCACCTGAACCGCTGGGGCCGGGGCTAGTGGTAGGGAAGGAGCCTGGCATCGGAGGAGGCGGGGGCGGAGCCGCGGCCGGGGGAGAAGCTGATGGGACAGGCGGGGCCGGGGGTGGAGGAGCAACAGGTGAGTTGGCGGCTGGGGAAGGGGATGTCGCGGATTTGTCGCCGGCAGCGGACAACGGGCGCGGGGGTGCCATGGTGCCGAAGAGGATGGAGGCCAAGTGGGCAGCGCTCTTGCCGCCCGGCCTGTCGTCGTCGGAGTCTTCTTCCTCTTCTTCCTCCTTGTCTGACCCCCAGCCATCGTCGTCGTCGGGGCGCCGCCTCGTGGTGGGAATGGAAGGTGCCGCGGGGGCCGCGGGCTGGGTCATGCGGTGGAATGGGTTAGTTGATACGTCGGGCTGAGGCGGGGCCGGGGGTGCGGTCGGAGGTGCAGGTGCAGGTGCAGGTGCAGGAGGTGCCGGGGGTCCGGCTGGGGCGGGCGGAGCGTCCGAGGAGTGCGACATCATCCTGAAGTAGGGGTTGCGGCTCTCTTGGTCCGCCGAGGGGCTGGAAGTGACGATTTGCGGGGGAGACGCCACGGGAGCGGGCGGAGGAGTGGGCTGGCGCTCTAGCTCGCGGGCCACGTTCTGGCTGTCACCCGTCGTCGGCGTCGACGCTTGCGGCGTGATTTGTTCCGGGCCTTCGTCATCCGACGACGAGCTGTCATCGTCCATGGCCTCGAGCTGCTTACGGAGTTCTTCCTCGCGCTTACGGGCCGCCTCGATCTCGGCTCTCCGCTGCGCCAGCTGGGACTCCTTCTCCTTCGCCTCGGCCTGTGCTGCCTTCTTCCTGCGCTTCTCTTCCTCCTTCTTCAGCTTCCCCTGGCGGACCTGTTCTTCTAACGCCTTGAGACGAGCGTCAGCTTCCTCACGCTCCCTAGCTAGCTCGTCCTCTTGAACCCTAGCCTGGGATCTAGGCCGTTTGTTAGCAACTATTTTTGTTTCTTGTGTGTTTTTTATTGTTCAAAAAAGAATAATTGTGCGTGGTGTGAGGGTCAACTTACTCAAGTTCCTGAGTGGCGCGCTGCTGCTCCTCCCGCTCCTGTTCCAACCGTTCCTCCTCCGCCTTCTTCGCAGAAGACTCTTCCTCGGCACGCCGGTCGTCCGCCTTACCAGCCTTGCGGCTAGGGGGTGGGGGAGGCTTCTTAGTCTCAGTCTTAGCAGCAGCCTGGGCAGTAGCAGCGGGCGGTGGAACACCCTGCTCCTCGGCCAACCTGGCCTGTCTCTCGTTCTCGCGACGAGCATCTTCCTCCTCGGCCTGCTGCAGTTTCGCAGCGCGTTCGGCCCGTTCACGCTCGGCTCGCTGAGCTGCGGTTTCACCAGGCTTGGTGGGCGCCTTGATGCCGAGGGCTGCAAGCCGCTCGGCCATGCGCTGCTCAGCCTGCTGCTTGATGAACGCAGCCCTCTCCTCGGGAGTCTTGTACGAGGAATAAGACCCGCCCGAAGCTGCAGCAGTGGCCGGCGAGGCTGTGCGCGAGACAGTAGCCGGGCTTTCGACGCGGGCGGCCGGGGGAGCCTCGGACCTGACGGGTTCCTGCTCGGCCTGACGTCCGCCCTGGCGATCTTGGGTCCGGATACGGGTAGCCCGGCTCGACCGCTGAAGATCGTAAATGAAGTCGCGGACCTCGTCTTCCACGCCGAGAGCGTCGTCCCAGCGGCGCTTCTCATGTTCCGTCGTGGAGTCCTGACCACCCTCCTTGAGGTTGTCCTCGATGCCCTTGGCGAAGTCGCGAACGCTATCCTCGACATCCCGGACCATCCGCTCGTTGTTCTCCTTCTCGGTCCGGGCCTTGATGCTCTCCTCTTCCAGCCGCTTCTCCGCATCTTGGTCGCCGCTCACATCAATCTTCTTGCCAGTCAACGCCGCAGTCCGCTGCTGCATCATGGCCTTAGCACGCGCCTTGAGTCTGTCGGACTCGGTGATGGCACCGCCGGGGCCTGTCCCGATGATGGCGGCCGCAGTGCCCGGGTGCGCCTTGGCGTCCTTCAGGCGGAACAGCTCCAATCTCGCGTCGGAAATCGCCTTCTCCGTCCTCCTGACCTGCGACGCCAGTTCTGGGATCTTGTCGGTCAAGTTCTGCAGCTGACGCTTTAGGGACCGCCTCTCGGCCTCCGAGTCACCACTGACCAAAGCGGAGTCCGGGTGGTTGTCGATATCCTCCTGGATCCTCCTGATGCGACGGTAGAGCTCGTCAGCTTCGCGGCGGTCGCGTCTGTCGAGCAGATCGTCTTCCTCAATGTTTTTCTCATCAGCAAAGTCCATCGCGTCCAGAAGAACCTGCCTCTCCTTGATCTTCTTCCGCAGCTGATCCAAGCTCAGTTCCTCGTTGGAGCCGACGGAAGCCGGAGAATCCGGACGGGGCGATGAGTTCCCCATCCTGCGCCGGGCACTCGAACGGTAGCCCACTGCATCATCATTATTTTTGAAGACAGTGGCGTCTTTGCGGTTCCCAGAGTTGCTCCCGGCGCCCTTGAACGAGTGGTTCTTCAGATAGCTGACGCCGGTCTTCTGGGGTAGCAGGGCCGCGCCAGAGTTCTTGCGGAAGTCCGATTCCTTGTGAAGCATGTTTTTGATGGTGCCGAGCGACTCGCTGAAGTTCCGGGTGGAAGGAGGCACTAGTTCAGCAGGAAGGGTGTTCGGGATGGGATAGCCGTTGAGCTTGCGGTAGATCAAGTGCATGGCCACCGCAAACTCATCCAGGTCCAGGCGACCCTTGTTGCCGTTATCCGCAAGGGTCCAGACCCGTTCTAGGTCGGGCTTCTCCAACCCACTCTGTCCAAAGATCTCGATGGCTTGGTCGCCGCCAATGTAGCCCTTGTTCAGCCCGTCCCAGGCGCGGAACAAGGCGTCATACCTCGTCTTCTCATCCTTGGTAATGGCCCAGGGAATCACGGCATTCCCTTGAAGCCCTGCCGTGGTGTAGTCCTGCTGCTCGCGCCCTTGCTGAGGCATCATGCGTGCCTGCAGCAAATCAATATTCGGAAGGCCAGTTGCGGGCGTGTTGACAAGGCCCCACTGTCCGGGCCGGCCCGTGGGCTGAGCGTTCAGCGGCGCAGGGACCCCGCCAGGGCCAACGTTAGGTGAAAGCGAAGAGCCATAGCCCGTTGGCATCGGCGGCATGGGGGGTCTCGGGCCGGTGTAGCCAGTCGCCTGCGGCATCCCTGTCTGCTGTGCTTGGAGACCTTGGCCCAGAAAACCGGTCTGCTGGGAAGGGAAGCCAGTCATCTGAGTCTGAAGCAATTGCGAGTTGGACGGTTGCGGCTGAGGGTGTTGGATAACAGGGGGTGTAGCCGTGTTTTGCCGCACGCCAAACTCAGGCGCATTCGTGGACGTGGCAGAGGTCGCCCCCGACTCCTCTGCAATGCTGAAGTTGATAATGTCTACCATGCTCGAGACCTCGTTCTTGATGTTGTCGGGTAGCGCAGAGGGGAGTATCTTCCCAGTCAACTTCAAGTTGCAAAGATACATGGCTAGTGCGAACTCGGGAAAGTGTAGCTGGCCGGACCTGGTAGTATCTGCAAGTGTCCTGAAAAAGGTCAGCGGCTGTCACGGTAAGAAAGGCCGGATTAGCCACTCGACCGCCCTATTACTTACCAGATATGCGACAGCGAATCTCCATCTAGCCTAGATCGGAGCAACAAGTCCCTCGCCTTCTCCCCAGACATGGTGCTCTGGCCGTCGCCCACCGCAGACTTGAAAAGTGTCTCGAACTTGGTCTGGTCCTGGGCGGTGATGAATGAGAGGCGAATGTTGGGCACGGTGTTTGCTTGCCGCGGGGCAGCGCTGGGTTGAGGCTTTGCGGCCCCAGCGGTGTGAAACGAAGCAGCCATCTCGGTAAAGCCAGTAGCCTGCGGCTTGACGGGCGGTGGAGGAGGAGCCAGCGTCTGGGCCGTGGGCTGGGGAGGAACCGCCGGAAAAGCATTTTGTTGCTGCTGGGGAAGTTGTTGAGGCTGCTGTTGCTGCTGTTGTTGGAACTGCTGTTGGAACTGCTGGGGGATAGCCGGCATTGGGGGGACACCGGTGGGCATGCTCTGCTGCGGAGTCTGACCAAAGCCGGTGTACTGTGGCTGTAGCTGCCCCGGGCCTTGCGGCGGCTGCAAGCCCGGATATCCCGTATACTGCTGCTGGAGCGGTGCCTGAGCATAGCCGGTCGGCTGCGGGGCGAACGGTCCCGGCTGCTGTTGTTGTTGCTGTTGTTGCGGCTGCCCAGCACCACCAGCACCGAACGGGGCCCCATATTGCGGAGCGCCGGGGCGCGTGCTGTTGCCGCCGAGAAAGTTGTTCGGATTCGAGTACATGGCGTCGGGGTCGTCGAGCTCGGCTGGTCGAAACGGTCTGTGTTGGAAAAGGGGGATGATCGCACGAGCGGAGTCTTCGACGCAGCGCGACCGATCTGGTGTAGCTTCGAAAAATGTGGCGTAAGCCGCGTGAAAGGGGATGTAAGGAAAGACGGATTGTTCCTTCAACTGTTTACAACCCCAAGAATTCAAGAAACGGCGACAGACTCCAACCCTTGGAGCTCACAACGGTGATGACGAGGCCTGTGCGAGGCTGGAGAGCTTGCGAGGTGCCCAGTCGGCGATTGGAAACAAGGGCCTGCAATCTGCCTTGGTTGGGCTGTTGCATGAATCGAAGCATAACTCCGGATAGTGCTGTGGATAGCTGCATGAAGCATGAGCCATGCGCGCCATGCTTCTACTTGGTCGACAGTGAAGCCCCACAAAATGCATATTGTCTTAAGCGAGTCTGCACACCTTCACGCCTGAGGCTCAAGTCTCTGTCTGCCCAACGCGCACGTGTTTCCACCCCCTCACCTCATCTCGTCTCAAATAACCTACTTTAGCGGGGCACATGGGGCCCAGCCTCTCGTCTGGTCAACCATATCCCCGCCTCAATGTAAATTTTGATCCTAGAGGACTTCGAGCCAGTTGTGGCCGAGCCAGTTATGGCTGGGTCTCCAACCCCTCCGTGGGGCCAAAGCCCAATTAATGAGTAAACGACACGAGGAGTCTTGCAGGAGGTGCAGCTATTTGTCCTACTAAGCTTCAGGGGAATCTAGAGAGACCGGGGGTGAGACTGTGACAATTCTGCTGACAACAGAAAAAACTGTGGTCCGGAGCGTTGTCGGCCAGGTCGCATCGAGACACCCCGCCCTGCAGTGCATCACCTAAGACGAAGTGGTGGAATCCCGGTCCCCGGAGTTCCTCTCCCCTCTGAGTGGTGCAGGAAAAAACCGGCCGACTCAGTTCTCCGTCACACCATCTGCACCAGAGATAGCGTTGCTATCGGAGCTAGGGTACCTCGGCGGGACGTTTAAAGTCAAATTAGCCGCAAAACTCGCCGGCCGAGTGACATGGTGCGGCTAACATATTCGGGCCACAGCACAAGCTTTGGACGTGAGGTCTGGTAAACCCAAATCGGCCCAAAACCCCTGGGAGATTCACGCCTGCTTACTCCACCGCTTTGGTGAACATGGGAGAATTCGACCCGTCGAGGCATTGGCTTTTCGGTTCCTTCCCAAGGCGGTCGGGCTCCGAAAAGTTGCGGTGGAGCCCCCCACCGATTGCGGCCCCACGACAGCAGCTTCGTGCGCCATCCCCTCGACCGGTCAAATTCTCCCCTCCTGCCCCTCATCTTGCTCCTTCCTCCCTCTCTCTTTCTCTCCTCTTTTTTTTCTTCCTTACTCTCCTCATCAGCTTTTATCTTCCTTCATCCTCAATCTCTCCTTCCGAGCTTGAGGTAGGCACAGGAAGAGGATTTCCATTCACACTGCTGCCCCGCATCAGACCCTTGGTACCCCATAGACCCTTCAAAATGGTTCAGTCATCCGTTTTGGGTTTCCCGTAAGTCCCTTAACTTCAATTGAACAGGTTCTTAAATTCGACAATGGCACTGACTCGTACTTTTCCAGCCGCATGGGTGTCCTTCGGGACCTCAAGAAGGCGAACGAGGCCTACTGGGCTGGCAAGATCTCGCAAGACGACCTCCTCGCCGAGGGCAAGAGGCTTCGTCTTGCCCACTGGAAGATCCAGAAGGACGCCGGTGTTGACATCATTCCCTCCAACGACTTTGCGTTCTACGACCACGTCCTTGACCACATCCAGCTGTTCAACGTAAGTCGTCGCTTCCGAACCTGTAGTATCTCTGGTGGGGAAGTCTGTTGACTAACAAACGCCCTCCGTTTTAGGCTGTCCCGGAACGCTACACCTCGCAGAAGCTGTCCCCGCTCGACGAGTACTTTGCCCTTGGCCGTGGCCACCAGAAGGGCGGTGTGGACGTCCCCGCCCTGGAGATGGTCAAGTGGTTCGACTCCAACTACCACTATGTCAAGCCTACCCTCCAGGACAACCAGACCTTCAGCCTGGCCCAGGACCCCAAGCCCGTGCGCGAGTTCCTCGAGGCCAAGGCGGCTGGCATCCAGACCCGTCCCGTCCTCGTCGGCCCCGTCTCGTTCCTCGCCCTTGGCAAGGCTGACCGTGGCTCCTCTGTGAACCCCATCTCCCTCATCAGCAAGCTCGTGCCCGTGTACGTCGAGCTCCTGAAGGCCCTCAAGGCCGCTGGCGCCGAGAGCGTCCAGATCGACGAGCCTGTCCTCGTCTTCGATCTTGCCCCCGAGGTCAAGGCTGCTTTCAAGCCCGCCTACGAGGCCATCGTCGCTGCTGGCAGTGCGATCCCCTCGATCGTCGTCGCCACCTACTTCGGTGACATCGTCCACAACTTTGACGTGATCCCCGCTTTCAGCGGCGTCCAGGGTCTCCACGTCGACCTTGTCCGCAACCCCGAGCAGCTCGAGCCTGTGATCAAGCAGCTCGGTGCCAACCAGATCCTCTCTGCCGGTGTCGTTGACGGCCGTAACATCTGGAAGAACGACTTCTCCAAGTCGCTCGCCCTTCTCCAGACCGCCGTCAAGGCCCTCGGCCCTGAGCGTGTCATTGTTGCCACCTCCAGCTCCCTCCTGCACACTCCCCACACCCTCGCCAGCGAGAAGAAGCTCCCCGAGGACGTGTACGAGTGGTTCTCCTTCGCCAGCGAGAAGGTTAAGGAGGTTGCTATCCTGGCCAAGGCTGTGACCAACCCTGAGGCCGTCAAGGCTGAGCTCGAGGCCAACGCCGCCTCTATTAAGGCGCACGCCCAGTCCACCCGCACCAACGACCCCAAGGTCAAGGAGCGCCAGTCCCAGGTCACTGAGGAGCAGCACAACCGCAAGACCGGCTTCGACAACCGGTACGCCCAGCAGAAGAAGCACCTCAACCTCCCCCTCTTCCCCACCACCACCATCGGCTCGTTCCCCCAGACCAGCGAGATTCGTGTCCAGCGTAACAAGTTCACCAAGGGTGAGATCACCGAGGCGGAGTACGATGACTTCATCAAGAAGGAGATCGACCTCGCCATCCAGATCCAGGATGAGCTCGGCCTGGATGTGTACGTCCACGGTGAGCCTGAGCGTAACGACATGGTGCAGTACTTCGGTGAGCGCCTCCAGGGCTACGTCTTCACCACCCACGCGTGGGTCCAGTCGTACGGCTCGCGTTGCGTCCGTCCCCCCATCATTGTCGGTGACATCTCTCGTCCCGCTCCCATGACCGTCAAGGAGAGCAAGTACGCCGCCTCGGTCTCCAAGAAGCCCATGAAGGGCATGCTTACTGGCCCGGTCACCTGCCTGCGGTGGTCTTTCCCCCGTGTCGACGTCCACCAGTCCGTCCAGTGCCAGCAGCTCGCTCTGGCTCTCCGTGATGAGGTCGTCGACCTTGAGAAGAACGGCATCTTCGTCATCCAGGTCGATGAACCCGCTCTTCGTGTAAGTTTCTAGTCCATCCCGGGCTCGCACTAGCAGCCAGTGAAGAAGCCAGTACAGACGCTAACAACTCTAATAGGAGGGTCTCCCTCTGCGCAAGGGCTCCGAGCGTGATGCCTACCTCCAGTGGGCCGTCAACAGCTTCAAGCTGGCCACCGCCGGTGTTGAGGACTCGACCCAGATCCACTCTCACTTCTGCTACTCCGAGTTCCAGGACTTCTTCCACGGTAAGCTTTATTCCCCAGCACAGCATGTGAAGGTTCACTCAACTAACTTGACGCACAGCCATCGCTGCCCTCGATGCCGATGTCCTCTCCATTGAGAACTCCAAGTCGGACGCCAAGCTCCTCAAGGTCTTCATCGACGAGGACTACCCCCGCCACATCGGCCCCGGTGTCTACGACATCCACAGCCCTCGTGTTCCCCCTGAGGCTGAGTTCAGGCAGCGCATCCAGGAGATGCTCGAGTTCCGTAAGTAGCACTGTCGTTCACTTGACGGCAAAGTAAAGGGTCTCGACTAACGAAGAGAAACAGTCCGCCCCGAGCAGCTCTGGATCAACCCCGACTGCGGTCTCAAGACCCGCAAGTGGGATGAGGTCAAGGGTGCCCTCACCCACCTGGTCCACGCTGCCAAGGAATTCCGTGAGCAGTACTCCAAGGCCTAAACGCCTCACCACATCTCACCAGGCATCATCGATCGATGGTGCCCGATGCTTTTCCGGATTTTTTTTCAACAGCATTAGCATATTATTGGGGGGTTCTTCTAGCGGGTTATAAAATGGGTAACGATAGATGATACCCCTGAGCGCCATTCTCAACTCGGCGTTGGTGGTCAAGGAAAAAATCCGGATTCAACATTGCATTAGCATTACATGGGAGGGTCGCCATATTCAACTCGGCGTTTTTGCGGTTACAGGTGGGGAAACAGGATCGGTTCATTCAAAGGAAACGGGAAAGGGTACGGTCAGGTGTTGATTTCTGGGGAAACGGCTTCGGGATGGGTTGGCAAAGCGGCTGTGACTCGCTTCTTCAACAAGGAGTGTTCGTGCCTCGGAACGGTCTGCCTTCACCAAGCAGCGCGCGTGTGAAGTCGTCCAGACTGGCTTGGGTTGATACCCCTCAGGACCATGTCGCAGAACAGAATACATGGTGCCCCAACAATATTCCGACTTGGTGATTAATAATGTGATTGATTGTGTTGTGTTTTGTGTGTTGTCGTTCTAATATCAAGACCGGAAATTCGCAGGTCTAAATATATGGTTTGTTTGGCTTGCTCAGCAAAGACTATATTGCTGTAACTTAGTCCTTCGACTACTAGGGGCATGGTAAGATAATAGAGAGCAGTTGTCAAGACTTCAATCGGCAGTAAGCGGATAGAGATTACGTATGTATTTACATACAAAGTGCCGCTCTGATATGCATCTATCTTGTCACCCGAGAACTCTCGCAAAACAGTCGTAAACACGGAATGGTTCCTCACTACAAAAACGAGAAGGTGTGGAAACATTATAGTCGCAAAGGGAACCCAGTTGAGGTTTTAATAAGAAAAGTAATTATCTACACTCGCTCCGCCCTATGCTTCAAGCAATAAATATCCCCCAATTCACTCCGCCCACCCAAAAACCTCCCCAATCGCCATCGTATTACACCGCACCCCCGTCAACGCCACCACCAACCCAGCCAAATCCACCACCAACAACACCACCCCAGCCATCATAAACCGCGGGCTAAACACACGATACAACATCAAATGCCGGCGCAGATGCCCCGCCCACGCCATGGTCGCCAAACTCTCAACAGCAAAATACGCCACAAACACCGCCAGGGCGCGTCGACTGACGGCCTCGAGACGGCCCCGACGGCGAGGGCCGGATTTCCAGAGTGCTAATAAGGGCACGCAGGCGGTGGCCAGGATCTGGCCGGCGAAGGTGTTGAGGGTTACGGCGAGGGGACTCCAGGGGTAGCGGATGGTGAAGAGCGGGATGAAGGCGGCGTCCCATTGGATGGAGCTGAGGGCGGCTTGGTGGCCGGTTTTGAAGAAGTGGAAGGTGCCGAGGATGGCGAGCATGATGGGGCCGATGGGGGAGGAAGTAGACGAAAGGTTGTGAAGGTCGAGGATCTCGAGGAGGGCGAGGATTTGCCAGGCCATGAGTGCCAACGAGCCGCCGCCCATGGGCTTGGAGAGGAGGATGCAGGCGGCGAAGAGGTTGATGGGGAGGAGGAGGTAGCGGGCGCCGTGAGCGTTGGCGTAGCCTATGATGGCGACTTGGGCGCGGTTGGGTTGGGTGGGGGAGGCGGAGGTGGTGATGGAGACGCAGGGGGGTGCCCATACGAAGGCGGTGGTGCCGGCGACGAGGGTGAGGCCGAGGATGGTTTGGGCGAGGTAGACGCTGATGTTTTTGAGGGTCTTGTCCGGGAGGCTGGGCAGCCAGTTGCCGTTGTCGGCTGCGTCGAGGACCCAGTACACGGCGGCTAGGGCGAGCACCGCGCGGAGGACGACGCCGATCCAAGCTGGGGCGAGGCCTTCGTAGGAGCGGGTCGGTTGGAGGTAGGCTTTGATGATGGAGGGGAGGATGAGGGAGACGAGGAAAGGGATGATGAGCTGCCAGGGAGCGGAGGTGGAGGAGGTGGCTGAGGCGTAGTAGGTCGAGGTGCAGTATGGCATCTGCTCTTCGCGGCAGAGTTTGGAGAAGGACGCGACACGGCCAAGAAGGGCGAATACCACGGAATGGTAGATGGCCAGGTAGCGGTCGGCGCGGGAAGGGATCCGGAGGGCGGATAGGGCGCTGACGAAACCGAAAGTAGTGACGAAGAAGAGGAGGATGGAGTCCTCCCAGATGGTGTACGAGTTGGAGGCGAAGCCGACGGACTGACTGACGGTAAAGACCACGGCCATCCACCCCCAGACCGTGCTGGGGACCAGCTTGGCGAGCGTCTCCTGGACTTCAAACATGGAGATTAGAACAGCAGCAATGCTCGTCAACGCGGCGATACCTGATCCGCGGTACCAATCACCAGCCCCCGAGACCAACGACGAGACGACACCGCCGATAAAGCCGGGTAGAGCACCGAGCGCAGCAGCGCCGATGAGCCGCTTCTCAAGCGTGTCAGTGGGAACACCCTGCGAATCGGGCTTGATACCCTGAAGCTCCAAGCTCTTCTCGGCGATATCGAGTTCCTCGTCCTCAATGGCGTCGTCATCGTCTCCCTGTGCGATGTACACAAGTAGCGCGACGACCCCGAGCGCCATGATGCCGATGCCTATCATCATGTTCTTGAGATCAAACCTCGCCCACAGGCTCTTGCATTTCTGTAGATTGGCCTCTTGGTACGCAGCAAAGGCCGAAAAGATAGCCGCCCAGTCAGACTGCTTGCCAGCGGCAACAAGACTTTCAGCCAGATCCCACAGTTGGCTGGGCGAACCGGACTCAGGAGACTGTTCGATCCCTCGAGCGGCGAAATACGCTGTCTGGTAACGCTTGATACCAGCCGCCGTCGTTCTCTCTGCCGCGGCGAGATTCAGCCACGCATCACCCTTGGGGCCAGCGAAGGCCTCCTCGATTGGCCGGCCCAGGTTGTTGAAAGGAATAGGAATGCCCATCAGCAAAGCCAGGGTTGGGACGAGGTCGATCTGGTTGACAGGGCGGGCCTTGGCGGTGGTCGGGGGCGTCGCGTATTCCGGCTTCGTCCTCCCAAAGATGCCCTTGGGGGAGTACATCCACAGCGCAGCCTCAACTTCGTCCTCGCTCTCGCCGCCGTGGTCACCCTTGCTGTCCATGCCGTGATCCCCCATCACGACCAGCACCGTATCGTCGTCGATGGTGGCCGCCAGGTCCCGGATGAACCCGTCCATCTGCCGCAGCTTCTTGGTCATCTCCGGGTGGTTGGGCCCATACCGGTGCCCGGCGTGGTCAACCCCAAGACAGTGTCCAATGGCAACGTCCCAGTCGTTTTTCTTGTCCATCAACGGCAGGATATGTTCAATTACCCCGTTATCCACCGTGTGCAAGTCCCAAACGTTGAAGCTGTCGTACGCCCGGCTCAAATTGCCCTCGAAATACCCCGGGAACAATGCTTCCCACGTATCATCCCCCAAATGCACCACCCGCTTGCCCGCATCCTTGAACTGCATCAACAAATTATCCTCCTCAATAGCCGTCCCCGAGAAGCTGCTACCAACATCCACAAACGTCGGCAACGTCCCCGTCGTCAACCCTTTCAACCGCTGCAACGTCGAGGTGGGCGGATCAGCAATAAACGGCCGCAAAAACGCGCGGTTCGGTTCCCGCACCGCCGTCTCCCACAAGAAAGGAAACGCATCGTGGAACGCCTCGCCGTCGCCCACAGGCACGGTGAAATCGTACCGCAGCGCGTCGATTACCACCACCACCGCCCGTGAGAACGTGCGCGGATGCCAACACCCACCGTCCACCGTGCCCTTGCCCTCCCACGCCGGCAGCAATGACGATCCTTCTATCCCTTGCTCGCCTGCTTGAAACGGCGGCACCTCGCACGCCGATTTCTCCTCCAGCACCAGCCGCGTCAGCAAAAACCCACTGGTGAAGTACGCAAGCCCAGCAACATGCACAACCAACAGCCAGACCCAAAAGGCGGCTGTCCAGCCCCAACGCGCCTGGTAAGCCCTTTTCCGAGCCGCTTCAAGACGCTCGCGACGGCGTTCGCGTGTGGCAAGCTGTTCTTGTTGTTGCTGTACCGCCTTCTTGTCCTCCTCTTGAGCTTCCCCAGTGCTCTTTTTTAGACGATCCGCATCGGCAACCTCCCCGGCCCGCTTCGCGGCGGCCCACTGTGCGGCAATGGTTTTGTAGTCGGCCGGCGGGGGGGCCTTTTTCGGGGTTGGTCGTGGCGGTGGCATGGTTTACGTGGTGCTGATTTGGTTGTTCGTCCAAGGGTCGTGGGGACTTCGCGGTGTGGGAGTGTCTTGTAGCGGAAACGGTCGCGGCAGCGAAGAGAAAAGGGGGTATCAACAAATATCAAGTGCAAAAAGATAGGTAGATGAAAAGTCGGGCGACAGCAAGAAGAGAGCCCCGACAGGAGAAGGGCAAAGGGGGAAGAATTAGAAAAAGAGAAGCAGTAAACGAGCGCGAGGGCCAAATTGAGCTGTATGATGATTATGGTACAGGCAATGGACCAGCATCAATTAAACTCTAGACCGTCTGGACGACAGCTACACGAGAAGAAAAAGGATGCGCCATTTCAGGGACGTCGAACGTCTTGCAACGAGTCGCGAATCCGTGAGCTCCATTGAAACTGTGAGGATATCTCCACCGGCATTTCGCAGGGGGGCCGGGAGCGGCTCTACCCTAACCCTGGGATCTGCGATCGACATACATAGTACTGGTTAGGGCGAGTTGGGATAGATGAATTACACTAGTTATTATTACAAGGAAGGTACATATCCATGGGAGTAAGTTGAACGGATCAAAGACTGGGGAAATCGCGACTCTGTCTGGCTAGAAGACAGGTAATCAGAGTTCGTTGCCTCGATGTGAGGTCGCGTTACAACCTTCCCACCAATGCTAGACGGGAGCATTCAAAACGAAGGGCCTGTCACAAAACGGGGTAGAATGAAGAAACGCAAAGAGCCTCCCGAGCCGGCAGACGCTGCTTCAATAGTAATTATACAATATGAGAATATATCCGACAAATATACCACAAGCCCACCCAACGCACGCTACCGGCCAAAAATGATGATGTGGCTGGGAGCGAAAAGAGCTCCCGTTCCCGGTCCCTCCCGAAAACATTCACCGTTTGAAAGCGAATGTTACCTAGGCATGTATGTGCGCAGAGTGTCGCAGCACTCAACCCCTGGTAGCAGAGAAACCTTGGTGTTCCCAACCAGCCCATCAGAGGAAAAAAGAAAGCAGAAAAGATTCCAATTGCGCCCCCGATGATGCTTGATATGCAGGGGTAGATAGATGGCTGAGAAAAGGGGGCTAATCAGAAGCAGAAAAAAGGTAGTGGCCGGCGCTTGTATGATGGTATCTCTTTTCGTGTCCCGGTCCGTTCGTCGCAACTCCGCACGCCCATGAAATCGTAAGGATTGGCCAGCTTTTTGCGCTGGTCAGAAAGAGAAGGTCGTTCTGTTGTTCCCCGTTATGGGCAAAAGGCCTCTGTCACAACCGAGACCATGGTTGGTCGTGTTTGGCGCCTGTTTTAATGGTATTCCTTCTCCTTCAGGCCGCCAATCTTGTCCATGTCGATGGAGTAAAACTGTGTGCTGCTCTCCTTCTCGTACGCCGGGAGCTGCTCGTCATGCAGCGGCTCAAGCCCGACGCTGGTCTCGCCAACCCGGACAACAACCACCCGGCCACTCTTCGGCCGGCCCTGGTCGTCTTGCTCGTCTGGGAAGGTGATGTGGATCTCAGGAACGTTGTCGGGGGAGTGAGGCGGCGAAGAAGGGTTCGCAAGCATGGGCTGACCTTTCTGGTCGACAACGATGATACTTGACCGGCCGTTGGCATTGCCGGTCTGAATCGTGAGCCGTCGGTGGTTTCCAGTTCGCTTGACGTCCTGGTACTGGGGCAGCGTCTCGCTCATCATGCGCTGCTGCCTCCGCCTCCGCCGCAGCAGGACAAGAAGCGCAAACGAGACAAGACCGACAAAAACAAGGACAAGAAGAGCAATTAGGAGGTTGACAACCGACACACTGTCCTTCTTGTCGTCGCCGCGGGCGAAAATCCTCGAAGCCGAATCCATGGTACTGAATGAATGTATGATTGCTGTGAATGCTATCGTTCGACAGGTCGTCGTTGTTGTTATTGTTGTTGTTGCAATGAGCGTTGTATTTTCCGCGAGGACTCGAGTTGCCGAATGATTGTGATAAACTTCTCTACTATCGCGAGTAAGACAACGGCAGTCGCAGGCAGAGAAAATCAACGTCGGGGCTTACCCAAAGGGTCGTTTATCGGGGATGGCTACAGAATTGCTGAACCAAATCTCGCGCAGGGAACGGGGAATTGCATCAAAAACCAAAAAAGGATAGGACGGTGACCGACTAAAAGAATGAAGTCGATACCAAAAAGCAGGATCCCGCGATTGGGAGGTGGAAGGGGGTAACAGAAAGAACGACGAATGCAATTCCCTGGACCGTGGCGCCGATGGAGATGTCGAGATAGAAAAAGACGAGGAGAGGAGGTGAATGAGGTCGGCGAGCACACACAAGTATTCCGCAGTTCCCGTCCACCGCCCTGTCAGGGGAAGGCAGGCACACACACACTGGCGCACCACCCACAACCTGGAAGCGCTGCCCCAACAAGTGATTTTGACCGAATTCGGATGAACTGCCCCGTCCATGAAACCATTGTCCAATCAAATTGTGGTCAGGCTCGCATGCGAGCGGGGTGCTAATTTGAGAACCGCCCAATCGATCCTTTGACCGCGAACACCCACGAACCACGGAAACTGGCCCGTGCATCGAAACGGCCAGTATTCGAGCAGGGATTTTCCGGGGTCAGGGTCCAGACCAGGCACAACTTCGCGACCCACTCTGGCACCTTTCCTGACTAACGACTTCGTATCGGCGACCGTCACCGAGGAATATGTCCCTGCCATTACTATGTAACTACAGAGGTAATTCTACGAAGTGAAAGCATGTGCTTGTTATTTCCTATTTTTTCATCAATTGTTCTATTTTCTTTCGCGCCTGGTGACAAGCGCCCGCTCTCCAGCGTCCCATCTCCGTTGAGGTATGGTTGCATTCTGCAAGCAAAAGGAGAGATGACCCGGGAGCCGCCCAGGCGCGGCTCCATCGCATCTTGTGACCGGAATTTGGGCGGCTGGGTTCGATTCCGTGTGATTGGAAGAGGACGGCGGGGCCAACCAGCTGTGTTGAAAGAGCAGAGTAAGAGCGTCGACATGTTGAGGCTCTCCGTCTCCTATTAACAACACGTCCATCCCAAAGGATTGTGCGGGACGAGACTCACCTTTGCGATCTTTAGTGCGCCTCGGTTTAGATCCATCGTCGCCATTGTGAATCCGTCCTGCCTTGAGAGGCTGCGTAGGATTGACGACGCCAGGATTCCCTCACAAAGCCTCACGTGTGTGACGAGAGTGAGAAGAGGGGTTTTCCTGTGTCCAAAAGGAACGCCTGATGAAACTAGGCGGCTTCAACATGACGGCCGTACACCTTGCTTAGCCAGGGAACTCCGCTTAGAGAATTGCTCTAGACGCCCCAAAACATTCCTCCACTCCAGTGTGACGGGTGTTCCGACTCCGTTTTCCCACACGAATAAGTTAGAGAGCGACTCAGCCCCTTCTTCCCCTCCCCTCTCTTAGTAAAAGTCCGAGACTAAGAAGCGTTACCGGTACACCAAAGACGTGGAGCGAGAGTGGAAAGGGGGTGGATGAAAGACCGCTAACGCAAATTAAGGGCGTTGGGCGGACGAGCACAACAAACTTTCCCGTACGCCGTCACGCCACGCCTGTGTTGTTCGCCCTGTCATCTCCTGGCCAAGGGAAACGAAGATAGGCACAAGAGGTCGGGACAGAAACAAGAGGCAGGGAAAAAGGTAGGGGGCGCACCTGCTGCCTGCAAGTACTTAGCAAACCAGACCGCCAGTGTCGTTCTATTTGCTTCCAATACCGAAAGGCAACCGGACTCCCCAGCCTTAAGGTCAACTACCCTCAGAAGGCGCACGGAGGAAGCCCGAAAGGTAGGTGTGAGGAGGAAGCAACGAGACTCTCCGCATCTCGAGACAATCCCGCAGTGGACATTCTGTCGCCCCCCTTGTATAGAGCCGGCTTATTCCACGAAAACCGATCGCTAAGATCACAAGCACAAACGAAGGCGGGCGGTCGTCATATATGCGCAGCACATCATCAAATCAACACCAACATCGACACCACCCTGGCGGGTTCTTCGCGTTGGGCAGTTTTGGCCCTATCACGGGCATTTTGTCCGTTTTTAGGAACATGGGGCCCGCTGCGATCATTACGACGAAATTCGGACGATAATTATATCTCGCGGGGTGTTAGGTCATAACGTCCACAAGCCCGACAGGCGGCGAACAGGCTCGGAAGACTGGCCTGAACCGGGGTTGGTCAGAATGGCGGTGGTTTGATTGGGGGTATAAGGATCCCGTAATGGACAACGAATGTGGTAACTCTGTGGCATGTAGTAGCTATGACCTAGGGACGGTGTTTGTCAAGCGCACGCACTCTGGTACGCATATGTATGTACAAGACGCAGCCGCACCCTGGGCGTCATGATTAGGGTCTACAATCGCCCTCACTCACCTCTTACATCACACCCGTGAAAGGTCCATATGGCCCAGCGGCGGCCCGGGCCTTCGGCGCAACCCGATATCCCCGACCAACCCTCCCGATGCCCCAAGAAGGAGAAGATCGAGCCGGGGAACTATAAATGTATACACTGTAACGCTGCTCTCGTTAGCAAGACGACGAGAGCTGTTCGTATCGATTTCGTGCCATAACTACGTGTAAGTCTATATGGCGCGGCGTCCGAGTTTCCTCCCAAATTCATGTTCCCGAAATCGCCATGGCGCATCGAGGTGAAATGGGGCGCGTTATTTCCAACAACTCCCGCAACAACATCGGGGGCGAAGCACATTCCTTGACTCGCTCCCTAAGAACAAACAACCCCCGCCTCAAGCCTCAAACACAGATTCCTCTTTCAAACTTGGACCATTCACCAAAGAGGTACTTCAGGGCATCGCCTCGAGTGAGAGACCCCACCAACCCGCTCCAATACAATAACCGAGGGGAATCATCAGCCACCCTCCCAGCCGTTGGAGATACGCGAAGTGCCGTTGTACTGCCAAAATATGACGTTATTTGACGCCAGATGCAACCCGCTTTTCGGCGCCCGTGCCTGGACGCCTACTTTGTAAGATGCCCATTTATTTACAGTTCTTTTCACCTGTTATTTCAGCGAACAGTGCCAGAAAGATGCGCGCTAGATATGGAAGGATGTGGTCAGACATTGCAGACGGGTGTTGGGGGTTGAGACTGCCAGCCATCCCGAAAATTACGTCCGGTTTCTCATCAGCCCGTTGGACGTTTTCCAAAGCCCCCACCCAAATCAGCCGCGGCGCATTCAGTTCAAGTGCCGAGTTGGGGTCTCCGGGCCCACGGCCAAAAACGACCGGTGAGAAGTGAGCACCGAGGTGTGCGGCGCGAATGGTATGTTGGTGCTGAGGATAGATGGCAATGTCAACCCCCGGGCAAACAAAAATCAGCAACGGCCGCGGCACAAGCTGGGTTCTGATTGGGGATTGGTGACTCGTTTCGTACGTTAGTTAAGGCTGGGCACGCATCCCCAGGGGCTCTTGCGTCGCCAAATTCACTTGGCCACGATCGCGGCCACAAGTCGCGGCCACAAGCCCACTTGGGAAGTTTGAGGTTGAACACAACCAACACTCCAGGACGAAACCAACCGGTTCGCCAACAACCTGGATCCGCTTCCACAAGCGGCGGAGCCGGCAGCTTGTGGTCGCTGCTGTGGGTCGGTCGAATGATCCAACGGTCCAATTCCGGGCACCGCCCTATCCGATCTCTTCGACCGCATGTTTCCTGCACGAAATCCGATGAGGAGAAACATCCAGAACACATCACGGGCTCTCGCGCCTAGGTTTCAGATCTGCAAGCAATAAGGCAGGCATGAGGTTTGTGTCAAATACACGGCTGCGCCAACGGCCGATTGTGATGTGAGGTTTTGTTCCACACTGTCGTGCTTTGGTTTGTGTCACGGGCTGTGGGCAAGGAGTAATCGTTGAAGTGAAGAGGGAGGATTGTTGTTAACTGCCCCGCAAGCTTGCGAACTCTGTATGTATGTACACAGTGTTCCGTCAATACGAATGACCGACAGACACAGTATACTAAGATACCCGTTGCAAGACCAGCACATCTTATTCCGCCGAGAAACTGAGAGCGGATAGGCTGATCAAGAACCCCGTATTGCTCGGACTTTGATATACACGTACATAGTTAGGACATAGTGTACTCCCGGTCCCTTGCGGCTACATTTTGAAGGTTCCTGAATTTTAGGTCTGGGGTTTTGGAAAAGGATCGAGAAAGGAAAAGCACCAAGGGAAAAAGAAAGCAAGAAGTGGGTCCAGCGAGACAGGGTCGCGTCCCGCGTGTGCCCCGTCCCCCGCGATAACGCAAACCCACAACGCTCCAGCTCCCGTCTTGCAGGCTTGCAGCAGAATTCCGTCATCGTTCGTCGCACCAGAGACCCCGAAATCGCCAGCGTTTCTCTCCAAGCCAATTCCATCCTGGACTATCACCCACAAACCTACTAACCAAATCTAAACCCACGAGTTGAGATCCAAGTTCAAGATCCCAGCCGGGATGCCGGATCTGTCCCCGGCGCCAGAAGATATTCCCTAAAAAAAAAAGAAAGCCCCTCCATCCACCAACTTGAGACGGCCTGGGGGCCCTCGAGTTGGCCGACCCCCACAAAACTTATTTTTTTGGGGTCGCTGGGATCCGCCAACCGGCCCCTTGTCCGCAGGTGCTGTCCTTGATCTTTCAGCAACGTATCCCTGTCCACCTCAGTTCAAAAAGGTAAAGCTTAGAGGTGAACCTTGGGTCTCACCAACCCTTTCTGCTTCCTGTCGGCTCCTCAGGTTGGAAGTTCCTTGTCGTGTGCTCTCCCAAGCCGCGACCGCTCCCCCACAAAGAGTCGGAACCCTGAGCACGGCAACGCGCCCCAGTCAATCCCACCCAACCCGGTTGTCGATTGCGAATCCCCATCATTTTCTCGAGAAAGAAGCAGCGCACAGAGGGGGAACTAACGAGCGAACAAGAACCGCCTCATACTTTTTCTCCGCTGCGAGGAAGACGGATCGGGTCAGCCCGTTGACCGTGCTCAAAAACAACCTGGGAAACTGAGCGCGGAACGACGACCACACCCCTGGCCCTGTCGACGAGCCTTCCCTCCCCCTGCTGGACCAAGCAGCTCAGCAAAGACCCATTGCTTGCTGTCAAGGTATGCACTGTCTGTTTGTCCGTCTGCTTTGACATTTTCAAGTCATTGCCCTCGTCGCTCATCGCGCTCCGTCTCCTCTCCTTCATCGTTCATGTTTTCCTCATACTTTCTTGTACATAGGTACCTTACCTTACCCATACTTTGTTAGGTGATCAGGGCTGTGGTTGATTCCTGATCCTCTCGCCTGTGTTGGCACCCCAAACAAATTCCCATCTGTGTACCAACTCGAGGTCCCTCAAATCCCCCTCCTTCCCCCCCTCTCTCTCTAAACCGGCCCCGCATCATCAATCACCTGCGTGCGCATCCTGACAGAAGTTCAAGACCGTTGTCCTCCCTTCTTTTCTTCAGCGGAAAGTCTTTCGCGATTTTCTCTGGCGGTGACGACGGGCTCCGCTACATTACCTAGGGTCTCCGTCGCAAAACGGGGTGCAAGAACAACCTACAGCGGACGCAGGCGCAGGCGCAAACACAGACGCAGCAAGCTACTACGTACAGATACCGTAGTGCACAACCCCTGAGCTGCTAGTCCACTCGGCGCACACACCACCCTCCGGCAGTCTTCTGTCCTCTAAGCACGGGCAACCTATGCAGCCGTTTCTAGCGGATGCACCCTCGGGTTCTAGCAGCCTACTCCGCCGAGCCTGCGACCCTCTTTCCCGCCCGGGCATTTAAATGTGCGTATGTATGTATGAGGATAGGGACTCGGGGACGTCTGCTTCCCCCAACCCCACCCCCTCATACCCGCTTCCGGGCAGGTTGGCCTCGGTGGTGTGCATCAGCCTTACCACCCACCGCCAAACCTAACATATTCCCCCCAGATTCCCTTCCTTCAAAAACCACGACTGCCCCCTTCCTATACACCTATATTCGGACTGGCAACCAGTTTATCAAAGTGCGCTGACAAGTCTCTCGAATCCGCCCGTGCAGTTTCTATCCCTAGAGGTTGTCCTCTTGACACGAACGAACTATAGAGATCCTCTCGATACTTCGAACCCCCCCCCGATACATAGAACCCAGACCGTTCGAGAACGATACATAATACCGTCACTCGCAGTTTGAGGAACCATCCCATTTTCACAGCCCGAGACGAAATCACGCTGTCGCAGTTTCTCAAGCGCGTCGAACTCTATATACTTCTCGGAGGATACGTTACAGCGACCGATCTAGCACGCGGTCGGCATCTGGGTCCCGGTTCTGCTCCCACTCCCCCTCTGTGAACTATACCGGCACCGACCCATCACCAGGCGCCATGGGAAGCAATGTACGTACCTTGCGCAGCGCCGCACTTTCAAGTTTTTGTTCTATACCTGTCTGATTCTTCAGGCGCTCTCCGTCGTTCAGGGCTCCCCTGTTGCATCACTCCCCTTCCCCTACAAAGCGTCTTCCTCGGCTCCCCGCCAGACTGTTACCGCGTCGTTTAGTGTTGAGAATTGCGATCTAACCTCTGTTCTGTGACCTAGCCACGGCAGCATAATCGGTTTCCGAGCTACAACAATTTCCCCAAGCCCCCGTCCAGTTCACAGTCGATCTTGATAGAGGCAGTGTTTGGTTCAGCCTTACAACCACCCGCATCGTGGAACTCCACCCCCTTTTCCGACACGAGACCCACCACTACTCCAAGAGGTACGTGTCCACTTATATCACCGAGGAAAGAAGCCGTGGGCCCGTGGTCTGACCAGTATCCAGACGCGGCAAACGCCTTTGCTCCCGGTTCCTCAGGCCCCGGTCCTCGTACTTCGACCGGCGACCACGACACTTGGAGAGCTCCCTACTGGAACACTTCCAACGCCGCCCAAACCCGCAACCTGTCGGGTAATACATCGCCGAGGTCTAGACCTGATGCCTTTCTCCACGGCCCGGACCCGATGGGCAACCCCTTGCTCAACGGGTCCTCGATGAACCAGAGAGTCCCGGGCTCACAGCCGTCCACGACATCGGCTGCGGAACCTTCGAAGAGTGTGTTGCAGCCCCCCCCTGGGTTTGAGAATCACGCGGCTGAAACCTACCCAGACCAGTCCGTCCAAGGGTCTGAGTCGAGGTTTTCTTCCATTTATTCCCAACCCCAGCGCTTTAAACATGACTCGGCGTCTCTCAGCGCAGTCGGGAGCGGTCCGCGCAGGTCGATATCCGCCCTTCCCGAACCCGATCGTACTACGCAGGCTGGCGGTGCCTTGAACGATTTCTCCTTCGGCGCGACATCAGGAACCGGGCTTCATTCCCAACGACCATCCATCGCCGGCTCATTACCGGCACACCAAAGCATGGGTTTCGATCAAAACACTGCTCAGGAGCTGACGCAAGCCATGTCTGGGTTGTATCTTGGGAACCCTCCCAACAAAGGCGGGAATCCTGTCGCCACGGAAAACACGCTGACCTTTAATAACGAGGCGCGAAACGTTCCCTCGAACCCCTTTCAGCAACCGTGGGAAACAACCGCAGGACACAGCAATGGATTTCTAAACGAGCCCTACGTTACTGGTGAGAGGAGAGGCTCGGCAGCCGACCATAACTCCCCGCCGGCTGGAAACGCCTACCGCACCGCCGGGATCCTCCAAAGCCCAAAGAGCCTCGCCGATGCTATGGAAGCAAACTGGTCGAGGCGTCAATCGTTGGAAACCAGAACGCCGAATGAATACCTTCGGCTCGCGCAGCAGCAGCAGCAGCAGCAGCAACAGCTACCGCCACCTCAGTGGCAGCAGCTAACGGCGTACCTACAGCAGCAGCACCTACATCAGCAACTACATCAGCAGCTACCGGGGCAGCTACCGCAACAGCAGCAGCAGCAGGTGCCGCCGCCGTTGCACTCGTTCCCCCCGAACTCTCACTTCACTCAAAGCTACACCCAATACCCCTCCTCATACCCGGCCGTCGACACGCAACAGGCTCTGCAGATGGCGGCGTACAGTATGGGGATGGTGCCATCCTACGGTTTTACCAGCCCACCAACCTCCATCTCCACCATCCCCACGCGTCCGGCCAAGGACCAGGATCCAAGCAGGGCATACCGAAGCACGCTTCTATTGGATTTCAAAGAAACTCAGAGGTCGAAAAAATGGGAGCTCAGAGTAAGTCAAATGTTGTGAGTGAGGTGGTATAGGTGAGAAAATTGGACGCTGACTGATGAATCCAGGACATCTGGGGCTATGTCGTCGAGTTCAGCGGCGACCAACAAGGATCGCGCTTTATCCAGGAGAGACTTGAGGTAGCAAACAGCGACGAAAGAGAACGGGTCTTTGCCGAGCTCGAAACGAATGCCGTTCAGCTAATGAAGGATGTGTTCGGCAACTACGTGATGCAGAAGCTCTTCGAGTATGGCGACCAGGTCCAGAAGAGGGCTCTGGCTAGCGCCATGAGAGGAAAGCTCGTCGATCTCTCCCTACAGATGTATGGTTGCCGGGTCGTCCAAAAGGTGAAACCTTGCCAGGTGTCTTCCTACGCATAAGCAGGATCATATGCTAACAACTTGTTAGGCTCTTAAGCATGTACTAGTAGAACAACAGGGCGAGATAGTCGACGAGTTTGTGCCGCACTTCATGCAGCTCTGCTCGGACATCCACGCGAATCACGTAATTCAACAGGCCATCGTGCTTGTACCCCGCGTGTACATCGGTCGCATAATGGGCATCATCAAAGACAATGTCGACGCCCTCTCCATTGACCAGTACGGTTGTCGAGTTCTACAGAGGGCTATGGAGTACGGGACTGAGGCAGACAAGGCTGTCATCATGGAGAAATTACACAGGCACCCCCGAATGCTAGTGACGCATTCGTACGGCAATTACGTCGTCCAACACGTCCTTGAAAATGCGAAGCCCGAGGACCGCGACCCGTTCTGCAGGGTCGTCATGGCCGAGCTGCTGACATTCTCAAAGCACAAACACGCGTCCAACGTGGTTGAGAAATGCATCCAATTCGGCACTCCTGAAGTGCAGCGCCGCATCCGAGATAGGTTGGCGGGAAATGAGTCTGGCGACACCCTCTTCGCGTTGATGAAGGATCAGTATGGTAACTACGTTGTCCGTAAGTCTTACTGGAGACACCATTTATTTCCAATATGGACCCCCCACTAACAAACCGCAGAGACACTCGTCTCCACACTCCAAGGCGATGAGAAGACCGAAGTCGTCAACAAATTGGTGACGCACCTCCAGGCCCTCAAGCGATCGGGTGCCACGAGCAGGCAAATCGACGCGATGGAGAAGCTGATCAACGGATCCCGGAGACCCTCTGCAGCCACATCAAACAACCACACTCCAGCATCCACGCCCCCTACATCGCCAGGGGCGCATGTCGGCACGACGTCAGCCGTACCGACGCCGAACTTGACCATGGACTCCAACAGTCCCCTCAGTACCCCATCAAGGAGCCCGACGTCCATGAATGGAAACGCTTCCGGTTCCATCAGAGGCTCACGACCTGGCAAATGGGCTGGCAAGGCCGCTAGAAAATGATATTAAGGGGCTGCTAGAGGATGCAAGAAGCATCCTCGCATCTCCCAATCACGGGAACCTAGGCCATGGAAGAATGGCCTCCTCTCAACCATTGCAAGCAGTTCCGGTTTTTCTCATACAACGGACAAACACCTATAAATGCAGTGTTATTTTGCGGCTAGATTCGGGTTTCTTTCACTTGCTTCACGGTCGGGCGGCTTGCACAAGGATGGCGATACCAACAAAAATAACAACATACCCTCCGGTGTCTGTTGTTTCCTTTCCCTTTTCACGGTCATTTATTCTTACTCTTCGCGACATTTTTTGATGGCTTTTATTTTCTCATGGTTCTTTCTCAACCAGATATCCCGGGGATCATCACAGTTATGCCATAAGGATTTACTTGCCTGGGCTGTTTGTTTTGTTTCGAAAACTTTGTTGTTACTTCTACAATATGCCTCGCGTTTTTTTTTTCTTTTCGGACCCTCTCACCACGAATAGTGAGACTACAAGGAAGAGGAATCATAGAAATAACTGGTCGCGATCGATCGCCCGGCCTCGACCCGCTTCATTTCGGCCACTCCTTCATGATTCGGGGAGCCCACGGAACTCATCGAGATGGACGCAACAAACAAACAAACATCGGGATAAACGAAAAACGGCGCAGAGTTGTTAATTTCTTTACTTTTTATTTGCCCCCGGCATAACCCGCTCCCCCAAGTCTCTGAAGTCGGGTCGGTCAACGATCCCTACTCAGTTATCTAGCTAGACCCAACGGTTTATTTAGCTGGGAGTGGTTAAGGACGAGATGGGATGAGATGGGACGGAGCGGGGCATCCATCATCGATATTCAAGGGGCAAGCATGCTTTAAAGACCAGGTTGGGGCTGGCTACCGACAACAGGTATCAGACGAGACGGGACAAACACGGGTCGGGAGAGGGTTACATTGGTGCTGGTTTTCACGGCCATAAAACTGGTACCCGAGCATCCTTTCCCCCTATCTTTTGTCTTTTGTCATCGTTCTGGTCCTCGTTGTTAGACCTCTCCACCATTTGTCACTCAAGATCGGTTAGGCGTTGGTGTTTTCGTTGGTTGCTTTGGTTGGTATACCTTAATTAAAATATAATTTGTTTGTTTTTTGCGCTCTATCGGGTGTAGGCTTTTCGTGCTGGTGACAATCGTGAAAGACGTAATTTATAACACCCTGTGCTTAAGATGCTGAAAGGTCTGGTGCTGTCATGTGTATTTTCAGAGGTACATGGAAGGTCTAGTATGGTGCTTCGAGAGCTACATTTTGGAGGGCTAGGTATTCTGGATACCGTAAGTAACCATGTGCGCTTTTGGTCGTTTGAGAGCTACAAAGACACCAATGTTCAAATGCAAATATACTACGGAAGGTGATGATTTGGGAGATTCTTGAATTCATAACCGACCCCGCCTCAACAAAACCCTACATATAACGCCGGTACCGTTGCTGTCCCCACCAAATGCCCCTCGCGCAGTATCAATCTTGATCCAGCACTGTTGTTCCTAAGAAATCTCAAGCCCCCCTAACCATCCAAGGCGCCAGGAACCCCATAATGAAATCATGAAACCACGCATACCGAGGCTTGGTTCCTCAAGAGAGACCCAACCATGAAGTGTGGAAAAGCTCCCTATCCCTTGATGTGTGGACTCCCTTGGTAGCGGCGTTGAGATCCTTGGTTAAGATCCTCGAGCAAGGAAGATACCACTACCGCTGCCTCACCTATGGTTCTCTGTTATGATTTTTTATCGGTGGTCTTCTGCTTAGAAAGGATCTACTAGCTTCTTACTTTTTGCCCGGCGTGCCGCCGAACTTGTGTAGGACAATCTCCGGCTTGGCCGCGGAGGGGTAGTGTTGGACGCCCTTAGCCCAGTCGTGGCCTACAGCGTAAGCGAGAGCCTTGCCGTCACGAGCAAAGCTCAGTGCGGTGATCGGGCCAGAGGCCTGGCGAAGCTTTTCTACAGCTGAATGATTCTTTACGTCCCAGATCGCAAAGGTGCCGTCGGATCCAGCGGTGGCCAATATGTCATGATTCACTGGGTAATAGGACACAGCATTGACGGCGTACACGTTGGTTTGGCCCCCCTTGTTAGTGTCTGGTGAACGGTGGCACTTGTATGTGAAATCGGTTACCCTAAAGGGCAGGACGTTAGTGACACTTGGAGGGGGTTCGTGGTCTGCCATAGGCAGGATGAGAAACCTACTCGTTGACATTTGCGTTACCGAGGCCGTGGTATGCAGCGGCGCGGCCGTCAACGCCGCCCACCGCCGCGTGGCACCCATCTCTTGAAACCGAGATAGAAGCCGTATGATACTTGAGGGGTGACTCGTGAGACAGCCGTGGCTGGGTCGGGTTGCCGAGATCAACAAAGTGGATATGGCGGTCCGCAGTAGCAGCGGCAAGTAACGACTCAGCAACATCCATAGCGAAGACACGATCGGGGAGCTGGAACACGCCAATGGGCTTTGGCTGGCGCAAATCCCAGTAGAGGACCGTCTTATCCCAAGAGGCGGATGCTAGGAGGTGGTTGTTAACCCAGGGCCTCGGAAAGAATCGCACAGCGCGGACAGGCAAAGTATGGGCTTCTAGCTTCCTTGTTTCTCCGGATTGGAGATCCATGACGTGGATGGCATTGTCGGATCCAGCGGCTGCGACGAGACACCCATCCTGGTAGAAAATAGGGTTAGTTACGACTGCCCTTTTGCCCCCAATAAATACCGTATTAACTGTGGCGCATGGGGGTCGAACTTTCGTATCGAAGCTGGTTCGTGTTTGGTCGTTTGCCAGGTTTTCTTCGCGTGGAAACACTCTCCTCGGTCGGGGCGTGGGGAGCTGCGGAATTAGTAGACTCGTATCGAACTTACCGTACTGAAATCGCAGTCGAGGACGGGGGTTCCGACGGGGATGCTCGTCAATGCCTTGATGGAGGCGGTGCAGGCTGAGTTAGTCACGTCGTAAATGTAAGCTTGGCCGTCCCACGACGAGGCCGCTAAATGGTCCGCCGTCGGTGACCAGCGCAGGGCGGAGATGGTGTCTTTCGGGCAGTATGACAGTTTCGCCCGG
This sequence comes from Dichotomopilus funicola, assembly GCF_033296635.1. NCBI lineage: Eukaryota > Fungi > Ascomycota > Sordariomycetes > Sordariales > Chaetomiaceae > Dichotomopilus > Dichotomopilus funicola. The sequence goes on from NW_026944050.1 coordinate 42,405, forward strand.
GGGACCACTGTCCCGGGAGGTCATGTTTCTCTCGCCTCGATAGACCATCGTTGATAATGACGGCTCTTGGCCCGGATTGTGTGGCCAATTTCGAGGTCCGAATAGAGGAGCAACTAGTTTCCATGGAAAGGATTAAAAGGGCGGGAGATGGCGGGGTTCATAAAGTTTTATGTGAGAACGCGGGGAGGGCTTCGAGGAAGTCGCGACCCCTGCAATGCCCGCCAATCGCTGGAACGCGGAGTCACATGCTGTGAGCGCCTGGAAGCCGACCAATTAGGTGTTACACTTTTTGAGGTTAAGCGCTCAGGTTGAGCCCAACCTTACATGGCCTTCTCACAAGAGTCACACTTGACCACCTGACGCGATTAGCTTCCTTGGAGGCCTTCCGGATGGAAATTGAAATCGACCTGGAGGCCCGGAAGCCTTACTTTTTATCGTTTGGACCAATTGCGTGAGTTGGGTCTTCGTTGATGACTCAAAACGCTTCCGTCTTCTCTCACCTCAATCTTGGGCCTGCTCCGTCATCTGTAAATCATTTGATATTTATGGTCTCGCTGATAAGACCTCCAAAATCATGATCTTGATACACAAAATTAGCATCTGGCAGAGAACAGGTTTCTCTCAGAGGCCTTCATCAACCCTCTTTTATAACGCCGTTCCCGGTCTTTCCAAACAGCAGGTTCTCAAAACTCCGAATCTCATGCGGAAAAACAAAGCCTCCTCGCAATGCACACAGACAATAGAAATCCAACCCTGCGATTCTCACAGCATCCCACCTAACATGGCCACAACGCTGGCCAAACCAACAGCCACCGCAAATGCCCCCTTCGCCCCGCCGGCCCTCCCAGTTGTCGCTGCCGCTGACGCAGCATTCAGTCCTCTCAGCCCCTCCGTCGCGCGCACGGGGTTCTGCACCTTGGTCGCACCAGGCACAGCCCCCGCCCCGGTTCCAATCTCCATGATATTACTCGTCGTTGAATTAAACCTCGTCGGCGCCAGCGCAATCTGGTTATTATCCAAATCATACACCACATATGCAGACCGCAAAAACGTATCCCCCAGAACAAACGTGTTCCCGCTACCCGCGCTGCCCGCCGGGCCAATCCCAAATAGACACGCCGGGGTACCGTCGGAGAAAGTCGGGCGGCGGCCGGACGAGGTGACGAGGTCCAGCACCAGCTCGTCCATGCCGATCCAGATGGTCGGCTCGGAAAAGGTGAAGCCCAGCTGGGTGGTCGTGTTGCGGGCGAGTGAGCAGGGCACGTAGGCGGCGTTGGCGTCGGTGTTGAAGACGGCTCCGACGGCCGCGTAGAGGTCTGCTACGAGAGGGTCGGGGAGGTAGGTTAGGGAAGACCCGGTGTCGAGGAGCACGGCGATGGCGAGGTTCGGCGAGGGCCCCAAGGCGCGGTCGTTGAGGTGCAGGCTCGTGAGGGTGAGCATGAACTCGGCGTGGACGCTTGAGGCGGATTCGACGGGCAGCGAGCGTAAGGGTGGCGTGAACTTTTCGGTGTCGACTCCGCCGAACAGGATGTTACCCGTGCTGGCGTCGAGATCGTTGAGCCAGAGCGAGTAGGCCTTGGAGCGGATCACGCCCTCGGCGACCAGCTGCGCCGGCAGGTTGTCGTAGGGCTTGAGTCGCGCCCTGTTAACCTGCACTTCGTTGAGCGGGTAGCCGATGCCGAGGATGCCCTGGGCGTTTGTGCTGGAGTAGCCGACGCCGAATTGTAGGCGGTCGATTTTCTGCGAGCCGATCGTCACCGTGTCCGATACGTAATCGCCGCTGGCGCCGCTCCCGTCCACATAGGAGATGTTGAAATTACTGGCGATGTACTGGTATGTCGACGATGTATTCGCCGCGTACGTGCCCGCATATGCACACGGGCTGTTACCCGACGTACACAGTTGTGATGCCGGCGTGTTGACCCACAAGTCACTGCTGCCGGTGTCAAGGTGTAACCTGACTGCGTGAGGGGGCGTGCCGATCGTTCCGTTGATGAAGTACAGTGTTTCCTTTTTTTCTTGTGTTAGTTCCCATTTGATGGGGGCCATATCAAACCGCCACTCGCAGGATACACACCTCGTTGTCTAAGCCGACTTCAAACGTGCCTCGTTTCCTTAGCTTATCACGGTGGATAGGATTCCGTCGAGGCACCCGCCGCTTCGTCTCCAACCCCAGCACCTTTGGCTCATTATTTTCTTTTGTTGTTGGTATTGATAATCCACATATTGTATGAACGAGTGCGGCCGTGATGGCTATAAACCAAGTTGTTTTCATCTCGCCCAGCCCTCAGTTCGGCACCCTTCCCGAACTTGAAGGAAAAATGAATGTAATTCTAGCGCAACACGTTGGGTGCGTTTTGAGGGAAAAAGAAGGTCAAGTGAAAGGTGATCGTTATGTCATCGAACCGTAAAAAAAGCCGGGAGAAGGCTAGGTTATAAGGGGACGGAGAACATAGAGTGGAACCTTGAGGCTATGTCCTCAACTCGAGGTGCAGGTGAGGAGCCGCTGACTACTTCGTCATTATCGGCGAAGGCGGATGCTGGAAAACTTTTAGGTTCTGGCACGGTTGTGGGTGACGCAAAGCTGCAGGTCAGTGAGCGTCTGAGATGAAAAAAAGAAGAAAAAAAGGACAGGCGCAAGGAGAGAGCGATGGTCTGCCCAAAAAAACCGCCGCAGGCCAAACTAGAAAATTAGAAATAAAATAACCCCAAAGTGGTGTTTTGCCATAGTGGAGGAGGGGGATGGGCCCGGAAAGGATTCGGGAGCCGCCATGTGGATATAATACAACGAGAACACTCCGTCCGATCCGCACCACGATCTGTCACGTCAGAATCTTGGGACAAGTCTCGAAAAGGTGATCCCAGCTGGTAACCCCCGAACCTTCAGGTTCAACTCACTCGCTTCCGCTTCGAGTTACCCTTGCTCAGACGACGGGTCGCCGCAAAGGAGAAGAGAGAAGTTGCTCCAAACAGGAGGCTGTCTCCTGAAACGGAACGGACGTAAGGCCCTTTGACGTCGTGTCGTCTTGGCGGCTCTCGGCCCCTGCGCTTAAGACCGAAGGGGTTGGATATCAAGACGACATTGTATGAAGAATCGACTCCTCAATTCTTCCTCCGGGAAGCAAAAAGTAGGCATCTGGATACCTGTTCCCCCTTTCCATCCATATTACGCTTCTAGACGTATTTGAATCACGTCCCATTTGCTCGAATTCAGACAGTCAGCGGCCTTGGCCCACTGCCTACAGAAGGGGAGCACAGAGAAGCCAGAACGCGCGGCCTGACTTCGAGATCCCACGCAACTCGCATTGGGCGGGGCGGTGCGCCGCTTCGGTCACCACATGCACTCCACCGAACCTCACCCCAACCGTGGGTTCTACACAGTAGGTAGGTGTAGACAAAGCGACGTTACTGCGTGTGCGCTTCGGTGTCTGAACTCTGGATTCCGTGTTGAGATCATGCCGGGGTACTGTCCTCGGGTTTAACGGAAGTTACCAGTAGACTGAAGCTAAACAATTCAACCTAAGATAGAAGTGGGAGCGATGATATTCGTGCTGTTGAAGACTGAACGTTCAAAACCTTGTCGATTTCGGCGGACAAAGACAAGTCCAATGGTGAAACGGGTGGGCCTTCGACTTCACCCCCAGGTTCCATCTGAGACCGGCTCCCGGGCGGGAGCAGGGGGGTGGAGACTTGGCATCTTCTCTGAGGGGAGGCTGCCGTTATCGGATTGCCCTCTGTGATTGGCTGAAGATTAAGTGCTTGCGCGTTCCCATACCCAAGGAGCTTTCCCAATGCGGCAGTGGTCACAACTCTGGGAGGTATTTCGCCAGGTGAAGGGATGAACATCCGCTTTAATTTAGCCCAAACTGACCACTTACACTACAAACACCCCCTGTCACAACCAAAATGTTATCAACATCTCCCCTCAGTAGAGAGCGCAATCCGAAGCGAGTCTAATGTTCATTTTCATTTCCTAATTCTTGCCAGTCTCAAGGCCCCGACTATATGCAGCTGAACCCATGAACATAGCTCTTTTCCTAACATGCTCCCCTTCGACCCATCCCTCCTCCTACCCAGCCGCCAGCGGCCAAACCTTCCCCCTGCGATCCAGCGCTAGTAGTCAATGCAACCAACCATATTTCCATCCACCTTTGTGTGATGATATGGAAAGACTCTCTCCCTTTCGGTCCATCCGTCCTCCTACTCAGCAGCCCGAGGCCAAACCTTCCCTCTCCAGGTCTGCCCTAGTAGTTCATGCAGCTAATCGTGTTCCCCTGCACCCTTGTGCCATGATACGGGAATCTAACGTGTTCCGCTTGTCTCCAGGCCGTAGCGAACAAGGACCTGTACTCGGCAGTGCGAGGATCGCCATTGATGTGGATAGTGAACGTGATGCAGCCGTTGAGTCCCTGGGTCACTGTGTAATACGGCACGGCGCGCCGGTGAGCGTCGAGATAGGCTTGAGTTGCATGTGCGCAGACTCTGCAAGCGCCGATACAGATGGCCATGTTGAAATCGGGGAGGTCGGGATTGTCTTGTTGGGAGAAGGTGGTTCGGTTCAGGCGAATGTAAAGATGGTAAACGCGTGGGTTGTTGAGATTCTTATTCGTAGTTGGCTAGGCTAAGTGAGTGAGATTCGGGAGTTGAGTTCAGGTTGTTTGGATGTGTGTGTGTGTGTGTGTGATGATATCGTCCAAGAACTTCCACTTGACTGTGGGAGTATCGACTTCTTATGTTAGTTACTGGCCCCGTTATCTAGGTAGTACTGACCGAGAAATAGGCCTGACCTAGATTATATTTTTAAGTCATCGACGATGTCTCGGAGTGATGATGCATCCCCCTGAATCGACTCAGGCCGGGCGTGGACGGCCGGGAATTCAACCACAAAACCCCAAACACCCAGGTCTAGAGGGAAGCAGGAGGCGCTTCGGGTTATTTTTGCTTCATCTTCGATGTATCGAAGTGACGATCCATCCCCCTGAATCAACTCAGGCCTGGTATGAAAGACCGCGAACTCAACCACAAAATTCCAAATACCTACCTAGGTCTAGAGGGAAGCAGGAGGAGCTTAGGGTTACTTTTGCTTCATCTGCGATGTCTCATGGCGACGATTCATCCCCCTGGGTCAACTTGGACCGGGTGTGAAAGACCAGGAGCTCCCCAATGTAACTTCAAATACTTAGACCTAGCTGTTGTTGTCGCCGTCGTTTGCGTTTAACGTCCGGGGGGAGGGGTGGACGCGAAGCCGACACCCCAGATGTCTAAAGCATGTGAAGACGCTATATAGGCCTGGCGGCAAGCATGGCGGCAAGCATGGCGGCAACTATGGCGGCAGGCAGGGTGGCCAAGAGGTTACCTTTACTTCGTCTGCGCTGCGTTGTAGTGACGATGCATCCCCCTGAATCAACTCGGGCCGGGTGTGGAAGATCGGGTGTGGGGGATCGGATGTGGGGGTCAGATGTGAAAGACCGGTACTTCCACAACGAAATTCCAAATACCTTATTTAGGCCTAGCGGGAATCAGGATGACCATGGGGTTTACTTTTGCTTCATCTACCATGCCTCGTAGTGACGATGTAGCCACTTACCTCACGCCCAGCGACTCGAACACGCCATGAAGGATGATGGGGGGGCTTGGCTGGACTGTGCCGCTGCAACGGCTGCAATTCGCAGGGTAGATCAGTTACACGCTGCCGGGCAAAGTCGAAAAGCTGTTAAACTGCGAATAGGAGCAAATAAGTTCATTGGTTAGGTATCAAGCATAGGGACCGTGAGAAAAACCCATTCCAAAAACTAAACATAATCAGTCCACCGGAATAAACATCGTTGTCGGACTTCAACGGGCGGGCGACGGGTTCTACCGTGCCTTAGGGGCATACCTAAATGCACCGATATTCTGAGACGGCCCGTGGCTTAGCCCAGCGGTCGCTCCTAGCAAGCAAGGCCAATGCTACCAAGCCCAATACTACCAAGGCCACAACTGCCGAGGCCACAACTACCGAGGCCAATACTACTAAGGCCAATAATAACTCCGAGACCCAGGAGTTGATGATATCGGTCCTTGATAGGGCCGGCAGCCTTGTCTCTGGGCAGGCAACTCGGTATCCAAAAGAGCTTGTCTTGGTTTCGCGCTATTCACGGGTAGTCCAGGGTAACATGGGGGCCGAGAAGATGCTGAAGATGGGTTAGATATCACCACACGGTGTAGAATGACAAGAAACACAGAGGAACGAGTTTGGCCACAGATGTTGGAGCCAGGAGTAACGTTGTTTTTGTTCCCCAGCTGGTATTGCATTTGCGCCCAGCCGTCGCGGTATGCCCAGTCTAAGACTCCAAGGATCGCGCTCATAGCTTGACACTCTTGACCAGCCCCGTTTTGATACCCGACAGCTCTCCTTGGTAGCCCCCGGGGCCTTCTCCGCCCTTGTACACGGCCTTGACACTGCGGAGCTTCTTCTGTTTCTCTTCAAACTTCATCCTCTTCTTGACGCGCGGGTTGCGCACCTCCTTCTTGCGGTGCGGCGTCAAGCCCTTGTTCTTTTGAATCTGGTACGTGATTTGACGCTTCCCGTCCGCCCCGACCTGTGTCTGCTCCACCACCCTCCCATCCTTGCGCGCTTGGGCGAGGGCCTCGTTCCTCGCCGTCTTGTCCGCCCGCTTTCTTTGCGCTCCATGTGCGACCATGTCGTAGTACTCGTCCTCTTCACCACGGACTTGCCTAGCCACAGCGGCATCGTCGCCGTCGCTCTCGTCCTCGCCCAAGTTCGCACCAAATTTGCTGTCCTTCTTGCCGCGGCGTTCGGCCTCGGCGTTGAGGCGGGCCTGGCGATCCCTCTGTAAAGGAAGTCAGTAAGGAGCACTTGTGGGCGTAAACGTTTCTCTGTCGACAATGGTAACTTACAAATCGTTCACGGTATGGGATATCCATGTCGCCACCAGCGTCCCGGCCAGCACCAGCACGCTTGTTTGCCTTTTGGACAATTTGCGAAGTGTAAAACTTGAGCGTCTTCTTGCGACGCGCCTTGTCGGCAGCTGTGCGGGCGTCAAGCGCATCTTCCTCGCCAAAGTCGGATTTGTCGTCGTCGTTGACCCCATCGGCCGAAGTGGTAGGGATGGCAGCCGCCTTCGCACTCTTCTTCGTGCTTTTGAGGAGGGTCGATAGGTCCGCCAAAGACTGCTCTACCACCTTCGCCTTTCTAGCCGCCTCCGCCAGCTTCGTCTTCTTCGCCCTGAACTCGGATTTGGAAAGCTTGTCTGACTTCCGCTTCGGTATGGGGTCGACATCAGACATTACCAGGTCGTCCTCGTCGGGCGGTGACAGCATGCCGGTTTCGGCCGTGGAAGGCTTTGTCAATTTGAGGTCCTTAGCCCTCAACCAGGCCTCGCGACACTCCATTAATGTCTCCATGACTTCATGGTCCCTCAGTTCCGACGGATTCAACGTTGCAACCGACCCGTCGGTGTCCCTCGATGGGGATGTGAGGATCGCAAAATAGCTCGCTAGCGCAGCCACATAGCAACCTATGAGCCATGATTTGGTTACCTCTAGTGACTTGTTGGGTTTCCCCTCGGCCTCTTTCTGCAAGACGGGTAGGAGGGTTTGCGCCTCCCTGAACTCGCCCACCAGGTAATCGAACTCAGGATATCGGGCTTGCAGGAGCTTATACCGCTCCTCAGGGCCCATGTCCTCTGTCACCTCAACCTCCTTCAAGACTTCGGTGAGGACATTTTCCTCTTCCCTCGGTTGCTCGTTTGACGCCAACCATTCGTTTTCGTCAAAGGCAAAATCCGCTTCATCCATCTTAGCCAACTTCTTGGCCTGCAAGCGCCGAGCCTCTGCCTCTTCTTCCTACAAACACATATCAGCACGCACATTCTCTTCAATGGTTTGGGGCCCAAGCACCACCTACCAATGCATCAGCCTCCGTTTCAATATTATCCGCATCGTAGTACTCCCGTTTTGAAGACCCCCACCAGCCTTCGTCTCCCTCTTCCTCCTCCCTCCTCTCCTCTCCATCGGACGCATCTTCTTCCCTCGCGCTAGCTTTCTTTCCCGTTACCGGTTTTGAAGGAGCGCCATCTTCCACTTCTTCATCGTCCTCATCCGATTCCTCGTCCCCCAAAATCTCTTCGTCCGAAATTTCTAGGAATGCATCCTCCTTATCCTGCCGTTTGATGCGCTTCGAGCGCGGCTCGTCGTCGTCGTCGTCATCGTCAAAACCGATGCGATCCTGATCGGCCCAATACTCGTCTTCGGAATCAGCGACGTCTTCGTACGTCTTGATGGTGAGGCGCGCATCCTTAGCGTCGACCTCGCGGGCGCTGGTCGGTTCGACCTTCCGCGAAACCTTTCTCTTCTTGGCCATGGCTACGGAGTCAAGACGGTTGGTAGGATCGGTATGGCTGTAAAACCGTTTCGAGCCGGGCTGTCGTACAATGGATGGCGGAGGTTGGATTATCTTCTCATGGGGAGAAGTCCGGGTGTGGGGTTGCAACTTCAGATCAATCCGTGGCAGAACTTTTTTTCTGTCGACCGTCGCACGGCAGATCCCTGTGGGCCTCAAGGCCCCACCACTCCCGCCTGCAGCCTGTGCTTGCATCCCCTGGGGCTGCCAATCACTCCCCTGTTCAATCCAGGGGGGCTTTGGAAATGATCGAGTATTGTCAGCTTACGGAGTACCTATTCCATCCCAACTTTTCTTCTCTTCGCAGTCGAGCATCTCACATTCTCCTTTTTCACACTCATGGACATCTTGCAAAGGCTCGGTATCTCTCTCCCCGTTGCCACCGGATCAATTGGCCTCATAATAGCTCTCATCGCAGCAATGGGATTGTTTGGGAAGAAGAACCACATGCCCGTTGCGGGCCGGGTACGTTCAATTTCTCCACCCCGAATTCCGATTATTAGCCCCAAGCGAAAGAGTACAAGAACAGGAAGGTGTTTTACAGGTATAGTGGACTAACTCAACCGACAGACAATCCTTTTGACCGGTGCCTCGGAGGGCATGGGTCGCAGCGCGGCCATCCGGCTCGCAGCCAAGGGCGCTCATCTGATCCTCGTGTCCCGCAATTTGGAGCGTCTTGAAGAATCCCTCGCCGCCGTGAGGGCCGCCGCCGCATCCCCAGCAACGCAGCGGTTCACCTACATCTCAGCTGACGTCTCCGAGCCCGACTATGCCACAGGAGTGGTTGCCCAAGCCACGGCCTGGAACGGCGGGCGAAGCCCCGACATTGTTTGGTGTGTAGCAGGACTCTCTACACCGCTGCTCTGGACCGACGACAACGCCATGGCGGCAGCACGCCGCAACATGGACGTCAACTACTTTGGCTCGGCCGAGATGTCCCGCGCCATTCTACGCGAGTGGTTGCGGCCCGAGAACGCAGCTCCCGGTCGCAACTCTGAACCTAAGCACATCATCTTCACCGCATCAGTGCTCGCGCTGTTTGCCATTGTTGGCTACGCCCCATACACCCCATCCAAATGGGCCCTCCGCGGTCTAGCCGATACCCTAGCCATGGAGGTCAACCTGTACCCGGATCACCCGATCAAACTGCACGTAGTGTGCCCAGCGACCATCACCAGCCCCGGCCTGGAGCGTGAAAACCAGACCAAGCCGGCTATCACAGTGGAGCTAGAGAAGGATGAACCGCCGCAAACCCCCGACACGGTGGCCGAGAAGGCGATTGCCGGTTTGGAACGGGGCGACTACTTTGTCGCGGTGTCGTTCCTGGGCAATCTTATGCGCTGTGGCGTGATGGGCGCGTCCCCACGGAATAATTGGCTGCTGGATACTCTGTTGGGCTGGTTTATCCCCATAATCTACTTTTTCGTGTTGAAGATTATGAATGGGCAGGTTAGGGGGTGGACGAGCACTCATGGGAACCCGGCCAAGACGAGTGTCAAGTCTGCGTAGGCGGTGGGAAGGAGTTGGGCCATGTTGATGTACGATGATGGTATGTCAGGGGCTGTACTAATTTATTGTACACAGGAGGTAATGTGGTCGATGAGTACGTTAATGCTAGAATCTTGTCACCACCTGTGCAGGTCCTACACCCCGACCTACCTCGGTAGTGATGATCGAATGTTGCTTACGTTTGTATTATATATCTAATTTAATTAACATACTCACTTCTGGCTGGCCGGCCCGTCTGTCTTGTTCATACCGGTCGAGTTCGCTCACGAGCCAAAGGGGATACAGCAAAGTGAATAAAATTAGAAGGGCCAAAGAGAAAGATATCTCGGGGACGGCTGGTTTCAGAAATTCAACCCACGATTGGGTTCTACATACACGAGCACCACCATATCGTGTGTGTAAGGGGCCTGGGAGCTCCGATAACGATAAGATTTCATCCGAAAGGTTGCTGTGAGCAAAACATGGGTGGATCTTGAGTACTGACCAATCAAATTGCATTAAAGTGGATGCATTGGCAACTTCCTCTGACAAGGCTGTTTCATTGGGCGGCCCAGCAAAATTCTCCGCTGACCTGCCATGCTCCTGTTCGCTCTCCAAAATCAATCAACTTCACGACCCAAATTTACCGGCCTTAACAGCTGACGACAGCTGCTCAACCGCCGCCATCCCGACCGACAATAGTTATCACGAGCCGCTTTCAGGTTCCCATTTTGATATTTGCTTCGGGGGTCTCGAAGCATGAAATCATCAGTCATCCGCTCACAGCGCGGCCGACCCAATAAGGTGACGAAGCAAGGTCCTCCGCCACGCGGTCGCACTCCGCGCCAGGTGACAGCAACTCATTTGGCCGCCACTCACGAGGACGACCAAGCGCACGTTACCCTGTCCGGCGAGCTTAAAGACGGCGAAGGTGACCCGAGTTCCGTATTTGAGGACGTGAGGATGGGTGCGGAGGACTACGCCGCTGCTGCTGCTGCCGCTGCCGCCATGGACAACGATCTAACGGAAGACGCCCACGGTGAGGCCGAAGCCGATGCCGAGATGGACGACGATGACGACGGTACCGGTGCTTCGTCAAACATGCCTCATGTAGATCTCACCGCCGCCAACATTCTCGTCAACGGCGGGAGCAACCCGCAGGGTGTTCCCCTTTCCCAGCCCGTCCAGGAGCAGCTGCAAGAGATGCAGCAAAACCTATCACACGCCCATCAACATCAACACCCGCATCAGCCAGCTGCTCAAATGGGCGGTCATCAGGGCGTAGACCAGTCCATGGTCAAGACGACGGAGGATCTTTCGCGGGACTCCGGGTACGGCGACCTCAACGTTGAGAGTGCATTGGCCAAGCGGTTAGCTCGAGAGCCCGGCCAGCGCCTCGCCCAACAACGCCGTCCCGAGCAAGCCTTGAACCTTGCGCGACGTAGCAACGTCGAGGCTCTCTTTGCCCACATTGCCGGCGAGCCCGCCCGTATTCCCTGCAAGAACTGCCACAAGGGGCATGGGCCATGGACGAGCTGTGTCGTTGTTGATGGTCAGATGTGTGGCAGCTGTGCCAACTGTTGGTTCAACGCCAGTGGAGCCCGTTGCAGCTTTCACGGTAGGTTCCACCTCCCCATACCTGTGCGGTAGTATGTAAAGGTTTGAGTTCTCTTCTAACCTCGTCACCTCCAACAGAAACGCGCAATCCACAGGCCGTTGCCCAGCATCCTGCTATCCTTCCAGCCGCCCCTGCCGGGTTCAGTAACGACCCGGGCTATCGCCTCGGCGCGGCCTCTCACCCGCTGTTACCTCATGGAGCCGCCGCGCTCGGGGGTGTCACCCATCCAGGCGGGTTGCTGATTAACAATCCGGTACTCCAACAGATGGTCAACCGAGCGATGGGCGAAGTCCGCCAGGCCGACAAGGCCACACGCCAACTTATCCGAATTGAGATTGCCGCCAAGCAGCTGGCTCTGCAAATCGTCGAGACCGAGGAGATGGTTAACCACCAAGACCAGGCTGGCCAGCAGGTCCTTAACGATGAATCTGGGGCATAGCCACGGCTTCCAATCCGTCCACCCCCGAGTCTGCTTCAGCCCTGGCCTCAGATGCATGGCCCAATTTTTTTGTACAACCGAATATTGACTCATGGAGAATGATAATAATATCCCTCCTCCTTTTCCCCTTGGGTTCATTCTGGCCTTTTCGCAAGAAGGGCCGCAAAGTGAGACCTTTTTCCATCGGACACCTTCCCAAAACGGCATTCACCATAACGACCCCTCCAACACAACCGCTGTCCTCTTTCTCCGTTTTCGTGATGCTTTACGAGCCCGGGGTGCGACACATTATTAATACACGTTACCTAGCTTACATGAATGGTTTAATTGTTTCAGTCAGTCGCTTGTTTCGGGGCTACCAAGATTGTGGTCAACTTACTAGAGCAAGGATACCACCATTCCATTAGGAAGATACAATTCGGGAGCAATATGGGTCTATGCAACATGGATTGCTCAAGCACCATTTGGAGTTAGGTTGGAACGAAAAGGGCTCTGGCACCTAGCAAAACTAGTTCTAGTTTAGCCTTGGGCTTTTGGCCATGGCTTACGAATGATTTCTCGTTGAATTCTCCCAAGATCGTTTCGCTTTGTAGGGACGGGCTGCGGAAAGAGGGCTGTCACGGGTCGTGACAGTGTGAGGTTCATGGGCGCAATTCCTGGTTCGACCCGACAGTTCGAACCATGGTCCTCTTTTGGGGTGTTACGTAGTGGTCATTGCGCCCACTACCGTGACAAAGGCTGACAGACACTATTGTCTCCTCGGATTTTGTGAAACATAAACCCGGGCATCGAAAAGGTCAATGTAGCAACAAAAAGATAGCATCGGTCGACGGTCCGTGAGATTGAACGAAATGTCAAGTAGGAATAGTTGACCCATCTCTCTTGTTATCCCCCCTTATGGATTTAATAGAACCTTGCTCGTCTTCATTACATGAAGAACTAAACAATAAATAAACCAGCCAAAAAGCTCACCGACCAGCCACGGCTCTCGCTAACGTGGGTGGTCGGCTACGAAAACCCCTTGGGTGAGTGGGGGGTTTTACTTCGTGGTCGGTGTTGGCGGGCGAGAACTGCAGGTACCGCTTCCTGCTACTTCGACCTGGAATGGAACCCACAACCTCTTGGGAAAGTTGTGAGCAGGACCCCAGGCCACGGATTCCGAACCTCCCCACCTGACCACTAGGCCATTTCGCCTTTGGGGGGAGGTCGGTGACGGTGAACGATGCAAACGTTCTACATATACTGCCTGTCTGCCTTGCCTGCCTGCACTAGGGCCATTCTATGTGCCCACGTGAACATCCACGCGCCTTCCACGCTTTCCGATCTAATGCCTTAGTTGCCTTCGCCATTTCGGTGACCTTACGCTCGAAAGCTGCTCACTACGCATAGTTCAAATTCTCAGGACGAGTTGCAGAACCATAAGTTGGCAATGTTTATCAGGCAAGGCGTGCATAACAAGTACGAACTTGGATACAATACCCGTCCCCCCTTGAACTGGGCGGGGAATGCAGAAGGAGAAGGAGTAGAGAACGCCTGCGTAAACCACACCCGTATTTGGCATTTTCCGGTTCGTATCATGGATAGCCTGCGGTGTTGGGCATGTCCCAAACGTGGACGGGTGAATTTCCACTTGGAGCAGGGTAGTTACAGCCAGAGCAGAGAAGGCCATTATCGAAAAGTGTTCAGAATCCGGAGGATGTTCTCTAATGGCATGGGGAATCGGGCGGCCGGGTCGATCGAGGGTAATCGGATCAGCCGGGTACTGCTATGTGTTAGGTGCTGAGAGCCGTACCTTGGCTTGTGGCAGTATGTCTACACAAATGTCTAAATTACGGATTCATAACTCCCGGGTTGAGATCTTTTTAACGGCGAACCGGATTATGTCCTATTCCTCCTTTGCCCTAAGGTCGATGATATATGCATCTGCTCAACGAGTTTCTGTGGTATGGCTGGCTTCTGTGTTACTTGACCGAGGACACATCCCGCTTGATTTAACCCCCCCCTCGTCATCCATTGATGGAAATCATGTAACTCAAGCATATTAGGGCCTAAACTTCTGCGCAGCGGTCCGGAGGTAGTCGTGCCCGTGTAAATTTACATCAAAAATGCTAATCTGTTCTGCGGCCCGCGAGGCTCAGCGAACAAGAACTGCGGTGTCGTGCATCTCAAAAGATTGTTAGTAATATTGTGGCAACCCCCTATCGGCTCCCACCAACTTGGGCTACACGATGGAGAGGCACCGTCCCTGTGCTTCGCTTGCTACAAGCAGCCGAGCGTAGCTCACCTGGACAAGCAAGCGAGCATAGGTGGAGAGGAGGGTTTGACGACGTTGACCCATGGTTTTGGGGTATGGATACGCTTGTATTATTCATTATGATTAGTTGTCACCGAGTTCGTCAACCAGCAACCAACCATAGCGAACCTCATGAGTGATACCTCATGAGAGCAGTTCAATCGAGCGGCTTACGCCTGGATGAACCATAACCGGATTGGTAGCTCGGAGTCATAAAGGGAAAAGAGTCAATGATTGGGAGGCCATAGGTTCGAAAAAAGACGATGAGCAATGAAATTGTTGACTGGTATATGTCCCGCCCGCCTGCTTTCCCTCTTCCCGTAAACCTCGTCGTATCGCACGGCCAAATCCCGCCCCCCCCACAATCCCCCGGCCAGCGTTCTTTCCAACCCGCCCATCAGATCATATGCACCCCATCCTCGCAAGTAATTCCTCGTTCTTTTCTCCGAAATCCGCCCATTGAACGCTGTGCTGTGTTGTCCACACTGTTGGGAAGGGGGGAAGGACGGTACTCATGGCTGGTTGCCTAGTAAAGGAACGAATTGTGAAATAGGAGTAGAAAAAAAGCTAGAAAAAAAAGAGCAAGATGCTTTCATACACAACTTAAAAAGATCACCAAACCAGGACGAGATTCATTATTAAACAGAATATTTACCCCCACCCGTTCAATAACAGACACGGCTGGTTCATGTCCCGATACGACTCCGGTTCGACGTCATGATCCGATGTAAATTGTTGTTGTGGTGATGGTGGCAGTGAAGGTGGTGGACTGGGCCCAGGATGCGTTAAGCGGCGGAGGATCATGATTCCGCGCGCCTTCGGCATTGCATCCAGGGAAGGGGTATCTTCGATGCCGAAGCAGAGGTGACACACAAATTCGTGGCTAAGAGCGGTGATCCGCTCAGATGAGACCGCAGAGGCGCAGGTTCTCCTGGATGATGATATCTGGGTTCTAAGTTAGTATTTTTTTTTTCTTTTAACCTCATCTTCGAAAAACTGGGTTCACTTACCATTCACAGCCGCCATCACGAAGCGGATTTGTGTAGTATCAGTGGCACACGTAAAGTGCGTGTAAATCTGTTTGCTCTCATGCTGGTTGAGGCTGACGAAGCGGTTGAGGATGTAGTCGCACGCCGCGCCGTAATCATCACCACCTTCATAGTCAGGGAAATAGTTCTTCATCGGGCTGACGGGCAGCTTCTCCTTGAATCGGTCGATCTTGTTGAGGAAGAGAATGATGGATGTCTTGATGAACCACCTCGAGTTGCAGATCGAGTCGAACAGGGTGAGCGCCTCCTGCATCCGGTTGACGGTCTCGTCCTCGAACAAAAGTTGGTCGTACTCGGAGATGGCGACAAGGAACAGGATTGTGGTAACGTTCTCGAAACAGTGAATCCACTTCTTCCGCTCTGACCGCTGGCCACCGACGTCGAACATCCGGTACGTGAGCTCACCAATGATGAAAGTCGTCTCGGTAATACCGGTCGTCTTAACACGCGATCGCAAAACGTCCTGGTCATTTGGCATGTATTCGGGCGCGGCGATACGCATGATATTGTCGAAGTAGCTAGGCGGTCATGTTAGCATCTTGTTTGTTCCCATAAACTGGGGATGGGTTTGCTAATTGACGCACTATCTCGCAGAGTCGTTCAGCTGGTACTCCCGTGACCGCTTGAAGCAGCTCTGGACACCAGAATCCCTCCAAAGGGCCTCGATCGCATTGCCGACCTCTGGGGGAAGCACATCGCCCTCGATCTGTGCGGGTTGCATGAAGATGGTTTGTACATGGTACTCCATCCTCGAATCCGTTAGTGGGAGCTCGAGCGACTCCATCGCTTCGAGGATGACGCGCATCGACTGGACCGTGTTGCTGAAAATGATCTCCTTGAAAGATTCCCGCTCGTCGCGCGAATATCCGCCCTCATGGATAAGCTTCATCTGCTTCAGGATCGTCGACTTTCCGGATTCACCAGCACCTACAGCACCAAACGGTTAGACAGGAACAGACGTCGGGTATGGGGACAGGAGCATTGTCGGCCGGCTCGACATGACAAAAGCCCACGACCCGAATAACGCTAAAGTCGCTAAGACATACCCAGAAGTAGCACCTTGATCTCATTGCGCTGTTGCATGCGGTCGCGCTTCAGCTGATTTTCAATCTCCTCGTTCCGGGCCTTGCCCTCCTTCTCCTCCGTGCTCATTCCGCAACCCATCTTGGCGATTTGTCGAAGGTGAAAAGAAACTGGAGAAAAGAGTGTCGTCGATTGATGAGTCGGATGTTG
Source organism: Dichotomopilus funicola (assembly GCF_033296635.1). Taxonomy (NCBI): domain Eukaryota; kingdom Fungi; phylum Ascomycota; class Sordariomycetes; order Sordariales; family Chaetomiaceae; genus Dichotomopilus; species Dichotomopilus funicola. The sequence goes on from NW_026944050.1 coordinate 58,929, forward strand.
TCAAAAACAATATCCTGTTGCGTAAAAAAAGTAGGCGTTAGTTGACTTGATTCCAACGTCGTGCGCGCACCAAGGGCGAGTTCCGCGTTGCCCTTAATAGCTGTCGTCATAGTCACGTCCGTGACCAAAACAAGCGCGGCTAGTCCCAGGTGATTGAGGATAAGCCGGGCGGTGGTGGTTAGGGCCAAGGTGAGCTCACTTTATTCAGGAGGATGGGGTGTATGCCCCCAAACTTTTTCCCGAAGGTCCGACGGTCGGTTTCTCAATTGGAAAAGGCTGCGGTCAACCAAAAGTGTGGTGAAAAAAGTCGGCGGTGATGATAAAATTCCGCAAGGACAATGATGCGGCAACAGGTCGCGAGATGATGTCGCCAAGGAAGCGGAACAGTGAGGCAAGGGCTTCACTGCTCGTTGGTGGCGGGAGGATGCGGACCGGAGTTGAACGAAGGGAGAGGAGGTGGGAGGGCTGGTTCTGTTAATGTGAGGAGCCATGCACACTATATTTCGGGGGACGACAGAGTGACGAATCAATGGCTTCGACGCGGACGATAAAGTGGATCTTCCGCATCCCTGACCGGCCAGAGCCCGGATCATGTTCCTGCAAATGCAGCCAAAGGGGAAAAAGGATCCCCTGCCGACCCTGATATGACCCACATGCATGCGCTCGTTCCCCCATGTCTTTCGAGCTTCGACGCCGTGGTGAAGCAGCACCGACTGCAATACACAGTATGGACGAATTGAGGCGCATTGCGGCAACGGCGGCACTCGACTGTCTTTCATCTTGTCTTTTCCTTGCCTCTTGATGTTGTACTAATTGTATCTCGGTAGTGCCCAGTGCGATTCCGCCGTCCATACACTACAGCCTGGGATTGTACACAGAAAGGGGCGCACGAACACCTCGGCCCGCCCACCACCAGCTCAAGGCTCCTTGAGGTGTTTCCGAAGGAGCATGGGGTGTCACGGCCCCTGACAGCCAGATGCCAGTGGCGCTTTCGGTGGACGAGGGACCACACCGACTAACCAAAAGAGGAGGCTCGAAGAAAAGCCAGTCCCAGGAACTGAGGAAATGTCATGCGTCGTGGGATCGGGATGATCAGCAAGAGGAAGGCTATCCCCGATCGTTGTCGCGCCGGTATTAGAATTGTTCGCACCCATATTCGGACTTCGTACACTACACAGTTGTATCATTTTACTACCCATTTGAAACCTGGGCGTTCTGGTCTTCTTTGTTGCCGCCGCCTGAGGAAGATAGCTTTGGCTTTGTTTCAACATACAACAACGCTGAGTTGAGAGTTTCAATCGACTGGTCGCATTTGATGCCGGCGAGCCGACCAGCGTTTCGGGACCGCCGTTGAGGTAGGAGTCATTCGCGTGAACAGAACGCCAGTTCTCAAACTAGGAAATGGGTTCCCCAGATCAACAAAGCACAACCGTTGATGTCCGTGGATGAACATGCATCTCCGTCAAGATGGTTCTCCCAACGACACACCGGAGAGGCTAGTGGGAACATTGTAAGAGCAGGATCAGCAGACGCCCGCGCGCTCCCACCAACGAGAGCTGTTTCAACACAGAATCATGTGGGCTCATGATCGCCCTTGGTGCTGTGCGCACGCTTCGTTATTTCCCCGCAACCATCTGACACCCCAAGCGCCGCGCAGAGAAGCCGGAAGTTTTCCAGAAGCGATGGCTTTCTCACTGCCGTACACTACTGCGGTTTGGTGGATGTGGCGGACGCCTGGCTCACTCAAACCCTCCCGGCCTAGAAAAGATGGGGATAGCCCGCCTGCGCCTATGCGAGAGACATCAAGATCTCATCTCCGCCCCAGTCGGGCGTGCGAGCGAACATTCACGGATCGGGACTGCATCCGAGATGTGGTGAGCGATCTGACAAACCACACTGGTAGCACGATGTCGAAAGCATCCATTCCTCTTCCGTGAGAGTTTTGTTGATAGTGAGCTAAAAGACTAGGACTAGCCTGTCTTCTGAAGGAGCGAATTTAGTGTATCGCCGAGAACGGCCGCTGATGGCAGCATTTCCCCTTGAACTAAGGAATTAGCAAAATGAGCTTGAGGCACGTTCCCCTTTTGAGGCGGCTGCAACCACCGTTTCGCCCCGCCAACTCGCAGGGCTTGATCAGTGGTGTGCCTTGAGTTTCATGCCTTGTGTCCAGACCAATTTTTTTTGGCCTTCGAGAGTTAGTCCGAGAGACCCGAAACGGGATCCCGTTTATGTTCATTCGGCCTGCTGTGAACTAGGACGGGGTTTTCAGACGATGGGGATGAGAGGAAGTCTCTCAATCATCGCCCGTGATTGAGTAGCTTCAAGGCTGCGAGTTATCAGTACAGATCCGCGGGTTACGTCCATAACGTATATGAGCTTGCCCACGGCGGCAACACACATTTCGTTGCCGAGTGGCGCTGTGGCCCGACACGGGCTCGTTCCCGACAGAAGCCAGTCTTCCGCCCAAGTTCTTCTCATCACACTCTCCTTCGGCCTGGCGTGCTCATTGATGCTCGGAGAGGCGAACCTTATTTCAGGCTGGGTCCCCTGGAGCGCCCCGCAAATGAGATCGACATTGAGCAAGCCGATCAGGCAAACATCGATCGTAGCCTCATTCGGTGGCAACGCAAACTTCCGGCGGGAACATCAAACCCGCCGAGAAGGTAAAAAGGGTTCGTCGTGTGTCACGAATGTGATGGCAATCACCTTTACTACGAAAATCGCCACCAATTTTGCGAGAGATCCGTGTGACCTGAGTGCCGAAAGAGGAGGGGCCGTTTGTTGGCCGACGGATTCTCTGATGCGAAGGGGCAGAGGAATGAAGAATCCACTCCACGACAGCTCAGGTCTGATTAGCGCCATCCCGACGGGGTGACAATCGGCGGGGAGACTTTTTGATCCCCCTTGCACTGAAGCGAGAGAGATCCTGCATGGGACTCCACCGTCCACCACGACACTGCTCCACCCAATGCCCCGGGTTCCTGGCGGCACCAGCGAGTCAAAAACCAAGATGGGTCGTCAAACATTGGCGCATCGGTCGTATCCCCCGAAAACCAGGAACCAAATCACGGGAATGGCAGAAAAAAAGGGGAGGCTGAAAAATCGTTAGTTGGCAAAGAGGGGGCATAGCCATGTTAAGAAGATCTGCTCCCCGCATTGGCGCATCGAGATGGCCTTTTTCAGCTCCCTTCTTACCCCGAGGAATTCGGCGTGGCCGGCAGAAGCTGGCAAAGCAGCAGGCATAATGTTCGCAGCTTCCTGGTTTGATGCCCTGGCACTGGCGGACGGGACGGGTGAGTCGCGAATTCGAGGAGCGCGCTTTTATTTTTCCGTCCCATTTTCCGCGCGAGGGGTGCATGCTTGCTTGTTGGTGGTGCCGCCGGGCCGGTCGCAGGCCCACAACAGGCACAACATCCTAGGCCCGTCAGACAAGACGATGTTCAGCCGGATTGAGTCTCAAGTCCTGCAGAGCAAACAACATCACGGCCTTTGCAAACGTGACGCATTCTGTGGGCTGCCGAGCCGGGTGACATGAAGGCCGCATCAAAATTGATGGTGTCAAACATATGACGAGGTAGGGGGATACATTCTCTTCCCGTTGTTGACGGGGGGTCTTCTAGCCCATGGCGGTTTGTGTTTTTTTCGGAATCTTTTTATTGTTTCCAAACATTGTCCCTGGTATCCGTATGCATCATATCATGCTCCAGCGGATGGGGTTGATGCCAGCGCGCTAGGATTAGAGAGGTAAGGTTCTAGAAGAGTTGTCTTTCTTCCAGGCCCTCCCTTGGTTTGATTTCCCAAGCGTTTGGGTCGGGTTCCAATGTCTGGAAGTTCTGGGTCAGGGGCTTTGCTCTTCCCGGTGGGCTGGAATGAGAGAGGAGTCTGCATAAAAGTAGAAATGACAGCCACCGGGAACGAATTGGATGACACAATGGGATGACGAGATCAGATGGGATGGGGCTCGGCTTCGCTTGGGACGAGCCACGAGGGCAGACATGGGAGTTGCGTGGCAGATGGACTTAAAATGGGACTTGTGTCTCGGGAAAGTAAATGTGATCACTTGCATTGTTGTCATATCAGATAGTTACTTCAAGGTTGGCCGAGCTCACAATTGGGATTGCATTCTTTGATCAGTTTTTTATAACAACTTTATAACGTTAAGTAGTTGATGGCGTTCTCAAAAATACATTAGACGTTTCAAGATAGTGTTTGTTGCATTCAGCGCACAAATAGACCAGTGACGGCGGCCCAGAACCAGTGCGCCGTTGCAACTGACAAGATTTCACGGTATCAAAAGCCGGACATAAATATGAATCTGGATTTATCTCATACCTCCGTCTTCGTGGTTTCTCCTTGGCTGGCACTGTTTGACGCGGGCCGAGGAGGCTTTATGACCTCTAAACATTCCTCTTCGTGACAGGGGTAGCCTGCACTAGCTTGAACCCGATTGCGGCTGGCGATCGTTGTTGAAACCAGGACACACCGTGTTTCCGGCCTCCCACGTTTTCCTTTTCTCTTCCTCACCCCCCAAACGGAAAACCGCCAACCCAATTTTGGCCTCTTCTGCTCTTCGTCCCTTCTAACGTTACCCCTAACGGTAGTGAACTAATTGTTTCCGGATTTTAACTTCATTACACTACACAATGGCATCCTCGGCGATCCATATGTCCCATCTTGGCGGTCGCGGTATGAAACTTCTAGCCCCCCTGGCCGTTTACCCACGCACCGACCCCTCCAAAAGAATGCAAATGAGACAGCACACTGTTATGAGAGGGAAGTAATAAATGGCGGCTAATGAATATCTTCTATGCCGTGAATAGCCTTCAACCACAGCTCCAGCCAGGACTCAGAGGCCGAGTACGACCGTCTGCGTGATCTTGCGCGGGCTGAGGCGGACAAGAAGAAATCATGCTTCGACAGGGTATGGCATTCATCAGTTTCATCCCACCCAAATCTTCGTCATATGCCGTGCCCCATTGTTGTTAACTTGGCATGTGAACTATCTGGTGCAGGCCCATGAAGCGTATGAGCGCGGCGATGGAGCCGGAGCTAAGGAGCTATCCGATGAGGGCAAGCGGCATCAACAGAAGCAGGCCGACTACAACAAGCAAGCGTCTGAGTACATCTTCCGAGAGAACAACGCTCCCGGCCGCGTGGCGGAGGACACCATTGACCTGCACGGGCAGTTCGTTGAGGAGGCCGAGGATATCCTCGAGGAGCGCATCCGCTACGCCCAGTCGACCGGCCAATCGCACCTACACGTCATCGTCGGCAAGGGGAACCATTCCACCGGCCACGTTCAGAAGATCAAGCCTCGTGTCGAGCGTGTTTGTCAGGAATTTGGCCTCGATTATGCCACCGAGGAGAACGAAGGACGCATCTACGTTGATCTGACGGGAGGGAGAGTCAGCGCGCCACCGCCGCTGCCGGCCCAGCCCAGCGGCAACTTGGGAGGTTACGGTGGTGGTGGTGGGGGTCATTATCAGCAGCACCATGGCCAGAACAACAGCCATCATCAGCAGCATGAGCAACATCACCAACAACAGCACCAACCTCACCACGAGACCCCTTATCAACCACAGCATCAGCACCAGCAACAGCACCAGCAGCAGCATCACCAACCACCCCAGCAACAACAGCAGCAGGAGGACGATCTTTTCAGCTGCATCAAGGGCTGCTGTGTGCTTATGTAAATGGGGCTTAGAGTTTGTTTTTTCCTTTCCCCTGGTCTTGGATAGAAAATTTGGGTGGGCGAAGTTTAGCCACGCCGGCGTGTTTGGGGATTATGGGACAATGAGAATGATAGAATCATGATTATGTTACATACGATATGTTCCACCAATCCTCCATTTGATCATGGACCCTCCCAGAGTTCTCGTAAAAAACCCGAGAGTCGCGTTTTCCGAACACCAGGGGAAGTCACCTAGGTAGGTACCTCGTTGACACCCACCCTTGTTAGGTACTCCGTCGTACCTTCCATGGACAGCTAGCAGTAGTACGGCGCTTTACCAGGTTTGGCTAGGGACAAAACCGTTGAATCTTCCGTTGTCTTTGTTCATAAGCTTCATACATTCCTTTAAGTAGGCCCCGTTATAAGGCCTTTTTGTCTATTCCAGTGTTGTTCCGTTTTCCTTCCGGCGGGCGGGCGATCAGAATAAAGGGCTCTCAATAACTCTTAAATTTACCTTTCGGTATCATCGATAGGAGCGTCACACTTGAGGGTTATCCGCCAATATCAACAGAGGCCAAAACGACTTCAAACACGCCACCTCGAAACTTCAAACCAAGACACAAACTAACCCGGCCCCCTTGAATCGAGTCAACGCCCACGACACAAAACAAAGAATAGTCCCCCTCCGAGGCCCGGAAGGACATACAACCCAACACCACAATGCGAATCAAACCTCACCACCACTACCACAACCACAACCATCATCTCCCCCACCACACCCAAAACCACCGCCCACACAATCGCTTCCACAACCCCCCCTACTCCCGATACACCCCGCCTTCCCCGCCGCACAAGCCTCCACAACCCCTCTCCCACCCCAAGATCATCCTCCTGACCTTTTTCATCGTGCTATCAGTGGCCTTCTTCCTACTAGCCGTGTATGTGTCGTTCCGGCGGAGACGGCTGAGCGAGGCAGCGGCACGGGTCAGGAGACGGGAGAGGCGGGAAGCGGTCAGGGCGTGGCGAGCGAATGGGGGGGTGAAGAAGGTGGATGAAGAAGATGGAGGGGTGGAAAACGCTGGGGAGAAGGTATCGTTGTTGGTGGGGGGTGATGATACGGGGGAAGGCCTGGTAGTGGGGAGTAAGGGTGTGGCAGATTATAGTGATACCGGTACTGGGGAAATGCGAGTGCGCAGATGGACGGCCACCTGGGCGGACAAGGTCGGGAAGCGAGCGGCGGTGGTCTCTGGTGGGATGAAAGGGTGGAGGTTGGCACCATCAAAGGACCTCGAGGCTCAATGTGTAAAAGGCGGGATCTACTAGGCGGGAGAAGGCGGATCAAGAGCTCAGGTGGACCGGCCAGAGGCTGGGGGAAGACGAGGCCGACCGGTGGGGGGTTGTCGGATGCGCAGGACGGGCTCGACGCGTATGTCGTCTAAGGGGGAGTACGCTGTATAGCCTCCAGGACCAGGCGGGTTACTGGGAGGTTGGGACGTGTCGGCGTGGGTGCTTCGGCCGTTAATAACAGACGTTGTTTGCATCAATTCTTCTTGTAGAGCTGGTTTGCCTCCGTTATAGAACAAACAAGGGGCACCGTATAGGATAACGAAAAAAATGTTGCATTTTATGCCTCTAATTTGACTGATAGAACATGGTTTGTACAGCCGATAACTCTAGCCTTCGCTGCTCGCCCGCTCTCTCCTGTTCGCTCTGCAGCCCGTCATCACGATGCAACAACGGCGTCACCGATCGACCACAATACCCCCGCCACTATATCACCTTCACATACCAGCCCACTTCCCATCTAATCCCCATAACCCAACTCCGTGACCACCTCATAATATCATGCCCCGTTTCCGAGCTCATGCCTGTTTTCTGATATCCCGCGCCGCCGCCTTGAGGCTGTAATTGCACTCTTCGTATGCGCGCCCGGCACCAAAGCCGGCACCCACAAAGGCCGGCCACGCGCGCCGTCTGAACAGAAGCACGGAGAAGACGACGCCAAAGCCGAGGCCGAGGGAGGACTTGATGATGAGGTTTGAGAGGCAGCGGTCCCACTGTTGAGGCTTGTTAGTAAGGAACATAGTTCAGGCCTGAGGTGTATTTGTTTGTTCGGTTCGGCTTGCTGTTCGCGGGACAAGGAGAGAGGTTGTGGGTAGATGGAGGGGTCGGCGAGACCTATGGTAGATCCTGGTGTGCATTATTCTATGGTGCTGACCTTTTCGTTCAAGAGCGCCTCGCTGACGGGGCGCGTCCCAGTGCGTGAGGGCACGGGGGTAAGAGCGGTATCGGCCATGGTGGGTGTAAGAGTGTTCGTAACGAAAGTGGTGTTTGAAGGGCGAGAGAGCTAAGCTCAGAAGCTTTTGTGCTGCCTGTTTTCTCGACGCGGGGTGGTTTGGCTGTCGCGTTAGGTCAATTGTCCCTTTCTGCTATGCTCGGGTGAGGCTACCTCTAACGAGCGACCCAATTGAGGGCGTACGGGTTTGCGGCGGACTGTGGTGGAAGCGGGCGGACAGTTATCCCTCGTGGCGCTAGGGTTGACGAAACGAAACGGAAACAAGCTATTTTGTGTCGCAACGTGAGGTTCTCGCCCGCCAAGAGCTGTCCCCTGCCTGATGAGTGAGTTTCTGGGTCGGGTGTTGCCGTGCTGGCCCGAAGGCGGTGAGTCGGAGGTTGGAGGTTGCAGGGTTCCTCTGACATTGAAACGGCAGAATTTTAGATTTTTTGGAGCTCCAGGGCAACGCCTGTCGCGACTGAGCGTGGGGCATTCTTTGCCCGTTTGCTCGTCTTGATTAAAAGAACAAAAAAGTCAATCGAAAATCAGCAATTGGTCATGGGATAAGCTATTTTGGGGGAAAATAGGTAGCAAGCATGCCGGAAAATACAGTGAGGTCAATCCTCTATGTTCGCATTCTTGGTTCCTAAAACTAACCTCGCGCGCAGACAGGAGAAGCCGCACTCGTGCGTGCTGTTCGGGGCCTCGACCATGGCGACATCGACACGATCCCGGACCGACTCGAAAGGGTGTGGGATATACTCGAAGACTACCCCGGGGGAAGTTTCCACGCCGCCGAGGAGATGCTACTGCGATGGCTCCTTAAAAACATGACGGGGTCTTCCCCGGCCGCCGGACGAGTCCGACGCTACCACCGAGTCTGGGACATCCTATCCGCCGTCTTCGCCTCAATTCCGCTATCCTTTCTGGCCAAGACCCTTGCCGACCGCCGGTTTGTTGGGTTACTGCAACAGACACTAAACGATATTGCGGTACCACAACGAGAGGAACAGCCGCAGAAGCAAACGGGCGGGGCCTACCTAGATATCGACATGCCTGATGCGCCTGCCCCTGAGAGCCCAACAAATCCAAGGAAACGAAAGAGGTTAGATGGGCTCGGGTTCGATCCGGCAAGTCAAAAGCAGATGACCGGGTGTCTACACACGGCCGAGGCGGTTTTCGAGGCCGTCCGAGTCCTCCTCTCTCAATGCGAACTTAAGTCCATGGATGGGCCAATGACGCACAAAATGGGCGCTGAACACGTCAAAGCGCTGTTCTCGACAACTGCGGCTGAGACAATGGGGGTCATGGTACCGTGGATAACCGTTTGCGAGTTAGCTGTGGACGGATCCTGCGGCGGTCTCTTCAGGGAGCAGTCATCATGGGTTTCAACTCTGTCAGCACTGTGGGAGCTTCATCTACAAAGCGCAACAGACGCATCTGAAGTTGCGACCCACCTATCAGCCACAGCATCTCGACTTCTCGGCAAATTGACCGGGATCCCACAACAGATCTCCCTCGGTATTGAAGTCACGGTGCAAGAGCGTTGGGCCCGTGACATTCGTCGTTTTCTTGCCCGGAACCTCGTCCTACCAGCTAGGGCTTCATTCTTGGCTAAGGAAGGCCAAGATGTAATGAAGCTTGCTGTGGAATTGGCGAGTGCCTCTGCTCAAATAACCTTCCCCGTGTTGTTTGACCTGGCGAGCAAGGCGCCACTAGAAATTGGGGGCAAGGCCTCCCGAAAGGACTACGAGACATGGACTCAGTCCGTCTTTGACGCTGTGGTTCTTGCAGTCAATAATGTCAATCGCGATGCCAGGCTGCCCACTGTTAAGGGGGTCATGGCCGTAGCAGCAGACCGGGCGTCCGCCCTGTCCGCGGACAGTCTTCGCAGTGTGTGCAGCAACTACGCACTCCGTAAGGAGACGTGTGATTGGGACCTACTACTTGCCATTATCAAGCTCAATGCGGATGTCTTTCTAGTCACCGATCAAGGGGAAAAATTGCTTGATACGGTTTTGGCTCAGACCAGGGAACCGGATTCGCTTGGAGTTGAGGACTCGATCAAGGCGGTGCAGTTTATTGTTCTACTTGCCAACGGATATGCACAGGCTCGCGACCTGTCAACATTTGTTCAGCTGTGGTTAAAGCAACTAGAACCGGTCAAGGCCAAAAATGGTCCCCAACCGCTGTGGGCACAAAAGGAGCTTTCCGAAACGGTTACAGATCTCGTCCGTTCGTCTCTCAATTCCAGCCAGCTCATCGAGATTTTGGAATGGCTCTCGTCCAGAACACAGCCCACCGAGAGCATGGCCAGGATTCACATCCTCGAGGCTCTCTCGGGCGGTATCTCTACCGAGGAATTCATCGACGCCGCCAGCATCAAGACGTTTGAAGGGGCCTTCTTAGAGAAGCCTTCTAAGAAAGACCTCCCCGCCGTAGCCGCGTGTCGATGGAATGTTGCTTCTCAGGCGATCTCGAAGGGCACTCTCGAAGAGGCGAACCAGATCTGGACTCGGATTAGGCCAGACATCAAGAGCGCGCTCCGGAAGGGGCCTACCGACCGAATAGACACATTTGCCGCCTTCAAGTGCTGCGTTGGTGCGTGGATAGCTAACTATCGTACCGGGGAAAATGAAGATGATACGGCTTCCATGGTCTACTCTTTTCTCGAGAGGCTTCGGAAAGAGCACGAGGCGAGCGAGACGGGCGCCGAATCAGGGGAGCCTTCGTTGAACATGGCCACATATATCACCTGGGTTCTTTCAGACGCGCCCCGTGTTTTCAGGTATGGCTCCGTGGTTCCCATTGGCGATCTCACTGTTAACACACTTCAGCTTGCTCGTGGAAAAGTCAGGAAACGCTCCCGATGTCGTGCTTTCTTTCTTGGCGATGCATAAAACGGAGGAGGCAGCTAAAGCCAGCCCTACCATGTCCATCGCTCCCCTTATTCTGGAACGCGAGAGTATCTTAAAGAACCAGGGTCTCATGGGTACGTTGTCCTAAACTTGCCGTATTGGTCCTGTCCACTAACACTGCCCATTCAGACCTGCTGATCAAGGCCATTACTATGATGATTGATACATCCAAAAAGGGCCGTTCAGATCTCGGCACCATGGTGGCGATCCACTTCCTTCTACGAGTACCGATTGAAATCTTTAACAGAAACCAGCGTGAGGCTGTTATGAAGGCCCTTGTCTCTCAGCTGCCAGGTGATGCAGAGAAAGTGAAAGACGGCGAATCAGAGTATTGGACACCGGCACTCAGCCTCATGGTCAAGTTAATGGAGCGGCCCACCTTCTATGAGGTATGCCTGTGCTATCTATTGGGGGCGCGGGAAATGGTACTAACAAATCATATAGGGCATGAGCTTTTCTCATCTCGAATCCATCGGACGATGCCTTTTGAAGGCCCACAAACGTTCAGGCAAATCAGAGAAAGAAACGCTCCGGGCCCGAAGTGATTTCAAGCTCCTTTATGAGCTGGCTACATCGGTCATCCGGTATGTTGATTCTGAGTTCGAGCCGCCGAATGTTCTGCTGACTAGCACAGCCAAATGACGAATGGAAGCCCCGAAGAGCGTGAAAACGATTATCTCAGGGATGCCATTTTGCTCCTCCAGTCTCCATGCCAGAACTCAGAGGCCGCGGCGCGGATTGTCCTTCTCCACGCTTTCATCTCGGCCGTTCAAGTATTACCTGCCGCTAAGAAGTCTGGAGAAGATGGGCTGGATACTGGCATCCTGAAGAATCAGCTCATTCAGCTCGCAACACCGGTTGTCACGTCTGAGAAGAAAGCCACAAAGGGCCTGCTAGCTCTCCTCATCGCCCTGGATGCACTCAACCCTCTGAGCCATGAAGATGTCAGGCCCGCGCTGGCAGCCGCCGCACCATCGTTACTTGAAGCTAGTGACGTGCTCCTCGGGGAAGGGCTGCGGGACGGGTGGGAAGTGCGGATGTTCTTGGCAAATCACTTCCCCGAGGTGCTTACCTCCCCGTTGAAGATCGATTTGGCGGCAGACGCATCTCCTGCTCTTGACGGCGAGAAAGCAGAGTCCGGCTCTCCTGCAATACTCGGCAAGACAGCTTTGTTGCGATATGTGGATGCTGTGATCGGGCCTGCGGAAGAAGACACTAAGCTTAAATCACTGGAAGAATTTGTGACGACCAACTGTCCTAGCGAGAGCTTAATGGGCAACCTTTTGGTAACCTATCGGTTGATTCAGCACCTCAAGGGTAAGTTGATCCAGGCCACCCACCCATCACCCTAAAACCCCAAGCCGTTCGTCAACTCAGACACCTTCTTTCTCTAGGATCCCGACCGTCAACTTCACCAGTACGGTTCGATCTTGCTCAAGCAAACAGCAGGCTCTGCGACCAACTCGTTCATACAACTGTTCCCGCCCATTTCCTCCTATGCGCTAAAGCCATCCAGCTCATCCTCGATCAGAACCCGGCGTGCATGACCCAGTGGAACATTGAGCACAGCCTAAGTACCGTGTCCGCCATCTCCGACCAGGCCCCGACCCAAATCTTAGTTTCCACAACTCCAGCTGTCTACCCAGCCCTATGCCGCCTCGTCGAAGTGGTCATCAAGCGCCACCGAAAGCGCCTCGACGGCCACTTCCACATTCTCATCATGGCCCTGCAGGCCTTGCTTCGTTTACTCCTCCTCTCCCCACCCATTCAACCGACCCCGACCACCACCACTCCAACAACAACAACAATAACAACAAAGCCAACCCCAACCCCCCAAGAAAAACACGCCAAGCTCTTCTCCCGCCTACTCACCCTCATCTGCGAACCCACCGCCTCCTCCGTTTCCCGCTCCTCCCAATCATCCACCACAACCACAACTACCGCCACTGCCCCAGCCGGTGGTGCTCTCGACTCGGAGCGCGACCGCGCCAAGCGCTACGCCGGCCAATTCATGTACCTCGTTCTAATGCAGTACATCCGGCTGCAGCTGTCCAGCAAGCTTCCGGGGGGCACGATCCCTCATAAGGTGCGTGAGGCGTTGGAGCCGGGGGTGTATGCTATTTTGGATATTACGACGCGGGATGGGCTGCGGATTATGAATGATGGGATGGATGGTGGTGGTGGTGGTGCGGGAGGGAGGGTGGTGTTGAGGGAGATGTATAAGGGGTATGAGAAGTTTGGGAAGTGGAGTGGTGTTTGATTTGGTCTGTTTCTACCTGGGAGTCGGAGGGGAATGGGGATAAAGGGCTTGATTCTGTATAAAAACGTTAATAAGTGTTGCTAGAGTTTGCTTAATTAAGGGTTCAAAAAGAATTGTACTATTTATTCAACAGCTGCGCTATACATATAGCCCAGACAAAGACCAGCTATCACATCTATTAGTATCTAGTATCAACATGCTACTCCCCTGCCAAGTAAATTCTACTGCCTCTCCCTCCACTCAGTAATCCTTTGCCACCTCTGGGCAAACTCCCTAATGCCCCCCTGCCCAGCCATACTCGCGTCGACAACATCCCTGGGTAGCTTATGCGCCGAATACTGCGGCGAGCTAAAGTTATACGCCGCGGGATCATCGTACTCTATCAGCCTGATTTCGGGCTTCTGGTCTTCTTCGGTTTCCCCCTCTTCTTCCGTGTCCTCTGTGCCCTCTGTGCTGATGACGCTTTGCTCCTCGGCCTCTTGTTCTTTCTCATTTCCCCCAATAACCCCCAACAGTGGGTTCGCCACCTGCCAATCCAGCAACTCCCCCCAGTCAAAAAGTAGGGAATCCGTCCGCTCCGCCCATGGGTTAATATCAATCAACCTGGCCCTCCCCAAGACCTTTCTCTGCCCTCCTTCCCGATTGCCTTCCGTCCCCTCCTCCTCTTCCTCATCATCGCTCTCATCGGCATCGTAACCGGCCTCGGGGATGTACACATCAAAGACAAAGTCCCCGTCGGGGAAAGTAAGGCGTAATTGACCGTGGAAGAGCTCCGCAACGCGGCGGGAAATCTGCGGGCGAAGGGCATCTAAGAAGGCGTAGTAGTTGAGGTCGCGTTGGGATATGGCGATGAGGGAGCGCGACTTGACGAAGCAGCGGAATTCTAGGGAAGGGAGCGGGTTGAAGAAAGTGCGTAGCACGAGGACTGGCTTGAATTCAGGCGGATTTCCATTTGTATTATTATTGCTGTTATGGCTGGTAGCTGGCGGCTGGGTGGAATCGAAGGCGTGGTCGAGGTCGTGAGAGATGAATGAGGACGACTTGAGTAGGATGTAGATATCGTTGGCGGAGGTGCATTTCATGGTATTTGGGTAACGGGAGATCCAGGTCGCGTCTTTGGGCGAGGACCAGTTGAGTTTAGGGGCAACAGAGCCTCCAAGGGAGGCAATGGCGTCAGTGATCTCGGCGTGGAGGGACGGGAAGCGGACGTCGGGGGGTTGGGGCGCCGGCCGAGGCTCGTCTGTGTCCGACTCGGAGTCAGAGGCATCGTCGTCGTCGTCGGGTCGGGGTGGTGGATGTGCGGAAGTGGGGAATGATGGTTCCCAGTCGTCATCATCTGAGGTGGCTGTATCGTCGTCGGTTTTGGGCTTCCCTTCGTCGGCGAGGATGATGCCGTCTTCGTGGAGGTAGGACACGAAGTCAGAAGTTAGGGGAATGATGCGGGAACGAATACAGGAAGTTCGGTATCTAGGCCGTCAGTCCATGACACAACCAATGGCTTTGAGCTTTCCCTTACTTTGGAAACCAGTAATCGTAGGAACAATGGAGGATGTGGTCCCTCGCAACAGGGGGGAACTGCAGGGCCTCAGCAGTTGTCACCTGCGAGGCCGTTGATTCGATGGACGGCATAGTGTTGTTTGTAGTGCTAACAGTTTTAGCGTAACTAGGGAATAATATCGAAATTCTAGCCGAAAATATGGCAAAATATCGAATAGATGAGGTTCCTTCTTGAAAAGAAAGTATAAACTCTTCTTGGGGGAGGAGGTTTTGTACCCCAAGATCTCAGAAAGTCAGTCATAGTGGGGTTGAGTCACTGACCAGGGGGTCCCCGCACTGGGGTCAGAACATTTCTGCCGGCCATTACTGGGGTCCTGGAGCGCGACAAGCTGTCCATCTTCACCGCCTTTAAGATATCCCGTCTCGACTCGCCATCATCGCCAGCTTCTTTCCGGTAACCTCATCCCAGGTCTATCCCCCAGTATTAACCTACTTCGATCCCGGATATTCGTCACCGATCAAACCGCTCCGCAAATTCCTGCCATGTCGGACAATGTCGGCCTCTCGACACCCCGCGGTTCTGGGACCTCGGGGTATGTGCAGCGCAACCTCGCCCACCAGAGGCCACGCGACATGGCCGCGCCCTACCTCCCGCGTAATGACGCCGACAGCATGCGCCACAAACCCCGCCAACCGGATAAGGGGCTACTGGAGCACGACCGCAAGCGCGAGGTTGAAGTCAAGGTGTTCGAGCTACGGGACAAGCTCGAGGAAGAAGAGTTAGTTCGGCTTCCACTTCTTTCCGCCGAGTTACGGCCCGCTAACGATGTACGATACAGGGTTGATGAGGACGAGATCGAATCCCGCTGTGATGAGCTGCGCAAAAAGCTGCTGGCCGATCTGGAGAAGAGCCTGGCCGGAAATGGGAGGAGGGGGGACGGGAGTAGCGGAGTCGGACCGAGACGGAACTTCAAGATGCACCAGGTACACGAGCTGGCCGATGCAAAAATCAAGGAGAGTGAGAGGTTGAGGCAGGCGCTCAAAATTAGCAAGGATTATGAGGAAGGGAGCCACTGGAAAAAGCAGGAAGAGAGGTTGAAGAAGGGGTTAGAGCAGGACGCAGACAGGCCCCATGAGGGCACAAGGGGAAATGGAGAGAGGGAAAGGGATAGCAGGGACAGCTACTGATCGGGCGACTTAAGCGTTTGGTTCATTGTCGGTTTTATGCAAGGATGGAGCCTGGCGTTTGGTGTTAACGGAGTGTATTCCAAGGAAAGTTTTCATAAGTACCAGGAACGGAAACAGAAAGATTCAGTCCTGCGGGATGATATCAAATCCCCAACTTAAGCATGAGGCCGAGATCACCTCTACACAAGATCTTCCTCGTACAAGCTGTCAGTTCTTTGGATCCCCAAGTTTACCACTGTGTTTGGCCAGAAGACCCACGGGCTGTCCCTTCTCGTCGAGTCCAGCATCGCCTCAACCCCCTTAAAGTACCTAAGCAACGCATCTCAGCCATCGCCGCTCACGGACATCGCGATGGCCTCTTCGCCCCGTCAGCACGTTCTGACCTCTGTACCAAGAAAGCCCCACCCAGCCAACTGCTCTGCATGAATACAAAGACGTCTTCCATCCTCTCGTAGCTTCGGAATTCTACTATGTATGCAAGGACGGGATCCAAAAATCCTCTCCGATCTCACCCCTCCCCCCTCTCGGCTACATAGAACCAATCCCCTCCAAAGGACTCTGCATCACGCAGACCACACACTCACGACCAACCCCCGCACCGCCCGTTCTCCTTGTCCCGCAGGTTCCGGGTGGTTTGCTGCAAAGCAGACCGCATACATATGCAACGGAACGTCCCCCGATCGTCCCCATCACGACAAACTGATTAGTGGGAGAAGAGACGAAAATCCCTTGCCTTTCTGACCCACACCCCCCCTTTCCCTTTCTGGATGGATGGGAGCGGGAGCAAAAATGGGTTTGTGTCCTCCTGCTTCAACCCGCTGCAAGGGCGGGTCGAGCGGGGTGGCGTTCAATTGATACAACGGTACGGAGTAAGGTGTGGTTTAAAAAAGGTGGCCGAGATGGGACAGGATCCTCGGCGTTGGGGGCGGTTTGTCGATCGACGTTGGGGAGTATACCATGTACACTACATCATGCTATTTACACATATAGGTAGAGTTGCAGTTGCAGATCGGATCCTGTTTTGAGTTGAAACAATTTGTCCGAATCGAAAACAATGAAGATAGTTAGGCACAAACGGGTTGTCACCAACCATATCCTAACTGCTGTGTTTCGACCGCTATCGTCATGTCATGGCAGTGGACAGCTGAGGT
Source organism: Dichotomopilus funicola (assembly GCF_033296635.1). NCBI lineage: Eukaryota > Fungi > Ascomycota > Sordariomycetes > Sordariales > Chaetomiaceae > Dichotomopilus > Dichotomopilus funicola. The sequence continues at coordinate 75,889 of NW_026944050.1, forward strand.
CGCTAAACAGGACCCGTTGTGTCGTCCATAGCAAGCCACTCAGCGTGTTCATTGGTAACGGCCAAAATAGGCCAAGCAGGAGAAGGTCGAAGGAGAATTACAGCACAGCACAGCAGTGATAAAGCGAAACATGCCTCATATATTCCACATGATTCCCCGATGAGGTACATACAGCCGTTTATCACCCTCACCAATGCAGCCCTCCCTCCAAAACATGTCAAAAATCCAAGATGAGATAAACGCCGCCCCTAAGCCAACCAAGCATTCGACCATCAACCGATCGATACCAAAAGGAAACAAAGCCTGGATTGTTTCATATATTTGTTCGATATCTTTCCGGCCCCATACCCCGTTCGTCAACGTCTTCGGGATAGCTGACCCTGTAGGGGCGCATCTCCGTGGCATCTCCGTGTTGTATCGCCCCATGCCCGTTCGTGTCCTATATCGTGATATGTCATTCGTTGTAAATATCATCTCCCTCCCGGCCGAGCCTCCATCGACCGATAAGCGACGGGGAGTAATTTTGTGCCCGTTTCATACCCCAGATCGACCTTCTGCCGAGTTTTGATCGGTCACCAACCCAAATTTCCTTGTTGCCCCTCTAGCAACAAAAGCCGGCCAACGCTTTGATCAAACTCCGGAAAAGAATGAACCAAACCGGCCTATATCATCAACTGACATGCCACCTCTACTAAATCGCCACATTCAAACGAACGACCGGCAGAATCTCGACCGATTTGACCGCATCCAAAAAACAGAAGAAGACAAAAAAGGCGCGGCGCCGTCCAACACAGGAAGGCCCCGCTGCGGGTTCACAAGATAAGCACATCGAGCGTCACCCAGCAACACCAAGTAACCGATTGGGGTAATTCTCCGTGGCGCGTCCGTTCATAGGAAGCCAGACTCAGCCAAGACCCTGGAGAGAAACAGTCATGTTAACATCACTAGCGTTTCACAATCATGATGAAAAAAGACCAACGGGGATTGGGTACAGCAATCACAGGGCACAGCCGACCGAAACACGAACAAGCAGAGCAAAGGATTCGAGCTGGCCTACCTCACGATCTTCTCGTCTTCTCGCTCCCGCGGCTCGATCTGTAGACTCCTGTCGTACATCTCGTGTACGTCTCCGGCTGCTTGCATGTTGCTCACAATATAATCCTGCAGCTCGGGCACCGATTGTAGAGAGTAGGCCACGTTCTGGTATTGTTGAATGTCGCGAATGACTTCGGCTGTTTTCGCCCGCTTCGCAAAATTGATCAGGTTGGTCTTCTTGATGATAGACGGAATACCGTCCTCAATGAAGGTAAGGTCCGTAAGGTACACGCCTGAGGGACACCGGTTAGTATCCCACGTTGTAGAAAGGGGTCAAGTGGAGAATGAAGGAATAGGGGCCGTGTCAGTCATACCGAAAAATGGAATGCAGGGCGGATTCGCGGCGTGTAACGTTTCTCGGTACTCGCCAAAGTTCTTGGTGCTGGCCATGAGCTTGCGCATGGTCTCCAAGGTCGCCTGGATGCGCTGTGGCACTTGGTCCCACGTCCGCTTGAGGCGAGCAATGGGCGCTGTGCCCAGCGCCGAGATGATTGAAGTCAGGGTCGAAAAGTTATTCAAAATCCGGCATTTCTGTTGCACAAAGTCAGTCAAGTTCTCTCTGATGTGACGAGACAAGGATAGCATGAGTAAAGGGGGAAGGGGGGTAATTACGTCAGCGACTGCCACAAAGTGCTTGATGACGACCACACGCTTTCTAACATCGGTCTGCGACAGAATCATCTCCGCCACCCAGTTGGTCATCTGGTTAGAGTGCAGAATCAGCGCCTTGACGTTTGGCGCTGGCTCTGGCTCACCCTCCCCGACCTTCTTTTGCCACGTCTTGTTGAGGCACTCTGTCGATTTGATCTTCGCGTAGAGTTTGGACTCAATGATCGTGAGCTGTCGGGCGAATTCAACGACGTCAATGTCGAGGAATTTGAGCTTCTTCATGTTTTTCGGCATGATGGGTGCTGGTGTGTTTTGGTTCACTGTCTGGACCATACGCCGCCCGCCGAAATCTTTACCGCTCAGTCGTTGCTCCAGTATGGTCATCAATGGAACGGAGCCGGGTGTTTCTGCTGTCTTAATAGTGTCTTTGGCGAAGTTGTACATGTCGCGGATAAGCTGCTTCGTCTCTTCGTTGTAATCTTCCATCCAAAAGGTGTCGAGCCAACTCTTGAGGATGTTGACGACGCGGAACCGGATCGGCCGCTGCTTCCGGTCCCGCCAGGTATCGAAATCGGGTTGAATCAGTCCTTCGGGTGGCTGGGTACTGAACCTCTTGACTAGCATCTCAAACAATTCCCGCGCATTGGTAAAGGAGCGGTACGTCAAGAGGAACGTGTTGTTGAAGTTTGCATCCAGCTTGTCGTGCCGTGTCAGCTGCTCGACAAGGGCCACCAAAGACCCGCCCTTGACAGCGGGAGGCGTGACCTTAATATCCCAGGACAAGTCGCCTTCATGGTCAAGGTTTAGGAAATCAGGCGATTCATCGACTGGAGGCGCTAGTGGGGGCGGGGGCGCCACTGGTTCTGGGTCTTCCCCGAAGAATCGTTTCATCTTGGAGGGATCACCCTTCCGGTAGTTGTTAGCTGGGATGGTTTCGCCTTCTGTGAATGACTGCGAGCCAATTGGCAGCCCGGGTCGTAGCAGACCCCGAGATTCTGTCCGCTGATGCGGCCGTTCGTATGGCATCGTCTCTATCCGTCTGAGGGGCTCGCGTGGGAGGACTTCTTCTCGTACGTGGACTTCCTGTTGCTGGAGGACCATGGACACCTGTTCGGATAACAGCTGAAGCGAGAAGCCAATGTGGGATGAGTTGGTCTCGAGGGCTCGTGCGCATTGTTTGACGTATTCGAGTCTCTCTTCCAGACACTGTCCCCGAACCTCCGACCACTCATCGGCCAGTGGGCCCGCGACGGCCTGGCATCCCAAGAGCAGGTCCGAGATATTGTCGTAGAGACTCTGTTTGTTGGTGCTGAAATCAGCAAGCTGCGGAGTCTGGAAGCTGTTGCCGAGTAACGATAGATCAATAGACTCGATCATGGCGATCCAGGGTTTGAAGGTGTCCAAAACTTTGCCTCCTGCGGCACAGACATTGTTGCCAACCACCTCGTGCTTGTACGGCGTGACCACCATATCGCTGACGAGTAGGTTCTTCTCGAGTTCCCTGATGCTGGAAACCAACAACCTCTTCAGCTCGTCGAGTCGTTCTAAAAGTTTGTTGTCGAGGATGGCGGTGGGCTCCACGACGCCTTCTTCGTCTTCTAGGAAGTTGGACGTGATGGGATCGCGCGGCGTCAGCCCATTATTCTGCCAGCTCCCGCCAGCGCTGGAACCGATAACGAACCCGGGGAACAGCCTAGGTATCTCTTCGCCACGCTGTTGCCTCGCGACTTCGACATAACTATACACACCCAGAAGAACGCCGTCGGCTTCTTGTAGACATTTTTGAACGGATTCGGCATTTGGCCAGTCGGCCGCTGCGATGTGCGAGGAGATGACGAGCTTGGAGAACTTGGACATCATGTCCCGGAAATGAGGGTAGAGAGCTTTGTTGGTGGAGATGATAGATGGTTGCCCGGAGTGGTTGTCCGTTGTGCCCGAGCCGGCAGCAAGTAGGAGGCGCAAGTGGTCTGAGATGTCCTCTGCCCGCGCGACGTATTCTGAGCGGTTCCCATTTTCGATGGCTTGGCGATAGCGGTCGACCGACTTCTTCATGTTCGTAACCAGCCGGCTCCAGGTCAAAGGCGGGGTGGTACCATCGTCGAAAAACGAACGTGGGATGGTGGCCGCCGTCGGGAGGTTAAATCCGGAGCTGGTGAAGGAAGTTGAGGCGGGGGCTTGGAGGTGGTTGTTGCCGTTTCCGATCGCATCGCCGCGCGCCCTCGTGCCGGAAGATTGGCCGTTTATCGAGTCCATCGAGGCGGAAGGTGAGAGGACGCCGCGGGCACCGGCTCTGCGGGTCGCAGCTAGGGGCCCACGCGCTCCGTTCATTAGCGCTTCGCCGTCCAACTCGGATGCTGAATTTACGTCGGATTCTTCGTCTTCTTCTTGTGTCAGGCCCCTCGCAATCATTTCGGGTGGTGGCCGCGTCCTGTCCGGCATGCTGACATTCATGCGGTCCCGCGGTCCCGTTTCATTCAGTGACGAGGGAGACTCGAGCGGTAACTCCATGCTACTCTCGCCGGTCATGGTATTGTAGTAGAAGAGTCGGCCGTCTGTGGTTGCTTGTGGGATCCAAAAGTCGGCCCCAGCACGGTCGCGATCGGCGCCCTCGAGTGGAAGTCCTTCGTCGTCGCGGTCGGAGACATCGTCGTCATCGATACCCTCCTCATAGACCTCCTGCTCGTCATTTTCGTCGTCTATCCGCTCCGGATCGCCGCCATCCTCCATTTCTGGCATCTCATCTGGGCTTGTGATAATCTGACAGTAGTTGCTGGGGAACCATCCCCGCACACCATTGATAACTCCATCCCACCAACCACTTTCCAACCTTGTGATGACCTGAATAATGTCCCCCTCATGGAAGCTCAAGCTCGTCCTGTCATCAGCCTCGTAGTCGTAGAGGGCGCGCACATACATGGCACCTGGAGGCGCCGAGCCCACGATGCCGTTCATGGCGGAAGTGGTGTCTGCTACAAAATAGGGCGCAGCGGAGGACGAGGAAGACGCAGATGTGTTTTGACTCTGGAATGCCGACACAGAGCCCTGCGTCATTAGCATGTTGAGGTTGTTGTCGGAACAGGCACCGGCGACATGGACGAAATACGCGGCCTTGTCGGCTGGAGCCAGTCGTCGATTCAAGAAGCCTTCCGACCCTTCGGCTTATGTCCGTTACTCTTCGCTCGCGTCCTGTGGGCGTCCGTCCCACTATGCGTGAACTGAATGACCGAGGGCGACCAGGCGAACCGCGGGTGGGTGCAGGTGCTGGAGGTGCCGAAAGCGTCGGACACGATTTGGGCTGTAACCAATTTCGGGGTCGCTCGAATTTGACCAGGCACAATGTTGTTGGACCAGAAAACGAAAGGTGACCGGCTGGATGTTGTTCTTGTGCGGGCGCTTGGGGGTCTTGACGAGAACAAAAAGAGCCGCGGTGGGCGATCTGACTGGTCGCTTCGCGGGGGTAGGAGGGTGGTTGAGGGTTTGCGCGCGCCAGGTGGTTGAGAGAGAGGGGGATGGGAGGGTGCAATTCGCCTAATTTCTGAGTGGGCGAGTGGTCTCCGATAGGCGGGCCGCTGGGAAAGGCAGAGGAAGGATCCGCTGGCTTTTCCCAGGTCACTCCCCGCATGCCTTGCTACCGTCGCGAATCAGAGACAGCGCTGCTTCAACTGGTCGCCCACTCGCTAACGTGATTGAGGATGACGGGCATATGGGTAAACAGGGACAAGCTAGGCTTTGCCTGCGAGCACGAAGGGGGCAGGGCGGGGGTTACTAGGATGGTGTTGAGAAGCGTCTGGGTCTGTAGAATTCATGCTTCTGATGGAGAGAACTTGTCTATGTAGGTACTGCGACAAAACCTCTCTCTACTAACTTATGTACAAAGTACCTATTTGCGGTCTGTGGGCAGGATTGCAGGTGGCCGAGAGGACGGGACAACGTTACTGTACCAACCAAGGTCTAGTGGCAGCTGGCACTGGCATGGACGCCCACGGCTAAGGTGGGTACGGTACCGCATAAAGCTCCCTCAGACCCGCGATGCTCGAGGACTTTCTAGCAATGGAATTTGGACGTAATGGAATGGAACGTCTGATCTCTGGACAAACCCCACTGTTTTCTTCTTCGTGTGTGGTTCCAGAAGATCCCCGGGGGCAGCGTCCGTGGGCGAACATGAAACTAGCAACTCAAAAGCTCAAAGCCCCTTTTTTTGTGCTGTAACCCACGCTCCCGTTCGTTGCGCTGATAGATGCCTTGTGCGGTCCTCTGTGCGAGTCCGCGGCTGCTGCCACGATTCTTGGCGCCCACCCCTGCCCCTCATTCCCCTTTCGGGACCTTGCCTAATTTTCTCTGCAAGCTGCGCGATGGTCCAAAGGCCTCGCTCCGATGGCTGCACTTCCCCCCGCATTCCGTAGTTTTGCAGCATATTCTTTTCAACGAAATGCGGAACTTTCGAACCCTTTCGTGGGCTTTGTGTGCAATTCGGCGAGAGGGAGATCCGGGAGACATTGGAGACCATCGGCCCCTCCCCTGTGGAACTGTATCGGCGATCGAACTCGAACCTGCCAACTGCCGAAGCGCTGCTGGAGGCGTTTGTCGTCCCGAGAACCTGGAGCTTCCCTGAAATCGAGAGCGGGAGATCAAGCCTCGACTCGGCCGCGCGGGGTGTTCCCACAAGGCGCGAAGTGCGAGGTTTGCTCATCGTGGATGTTCCTCGTTACTGAAGTGCCCACTTCCTTCAACTATCCAATGACCCTGTAGTTCCCCATCGACTCGTGTAAGCTCGTCGGCAAACCAGAGGATCGTCCAGAGCCCGTGGGGCTGCGGGGTTGAGGCGAAAGCACAAGAGCCATCAAGTGGGTGGGTTCGATAGGGAAACAAGTGCACCCGCCATCAATGCAATGGGAGTTATCTGTGTCGTTGGACTTGTCCGACCTGGCTCCCTGGCCACCGGTCACCTCTCTGAGGTATCTCCGTGGCTTCTCCGATCCAAACGAGCTCCCTTAGGTTTCGCAGCGTGAAACCTGACTCGCCCTGACTCGCTCGGGTGCGGTATCGCGAGTTTGCCCACGACCTACACAGTAAGCATTCATGGACCGATCGATGGTTCTTGGTTCCGAAAAGTCGGGCAGACGCCTCCCAGCTGCATCATGAGAACTCCCTGAGCTTTGCATGCACGATGACCTAATTCGCAAGTTTCCCACCACGAAGTCGGGCTGCTGCCGGCTTCATCAACAGGTCGCAGAGATGGATGCTGATTCAGATATGCCGTGGGGTATTCCATCCCTCAGTGAGCAACTCTCTCTCTCCTCCGCCCTGGCGTGGGACGCCCCATCTTTTTTCCAACGTCTCGTTTCGACCCCCACGGCAAGAGCATCTAGAAGTTCGAGGCCACGTTTTTATCCCACTGGATAACGCTAATCTCGCCGCACGATAACCGTAAGCCTCACCTGCCCTTCTCGGCGACCGAACCGGCGAGCCCCGAAGCAACGGCCAACGATGACTCCCGTTCACCACACCGTCAAGTCAACGTCGGGATTTTGAATCGTATTGGTGTACGACTCCAATCCCTAGCCACAGAGCGAGGAATGCAAGAAGGCGGTGACGCAGCTGACTTGCCCCAACGGCATGTGGCTGACATCGCGGATGGACATTTCCTACGGACGTATGTATGGGTAGGTTCAAGAAACGACGACAGCGGCATCAGACCAGCACGTGGACACTGGGCCGTCGGAAGGCGCGGTTGACTTAGTTATCGCCTTGCCAGCCCTTTCTCATCTGCATCGCTCTCTGGACCGACCTTCGGTTGCGAAAATACACGAGACTACCGGATGCCAACAACAACAACACACTGGCGGACACAAACCCCACTCACAGGAAGAGCGGCAAGCATCTCGTGACCCGGCCTCGTCGCCATCGGGCCTGGAAGGATGTTGTTCGGTGGTTCGGCCCTCTCCTCTTGCAGAACACATCGGCGCGAAAGTGTCTCGAATTTGGTGCCGTCCACCGGCCGGTTACCACGTATACCCTTGGATGAGGCTAGGCCCAACCCGTCGGCGGCGGTGTCGGCCCATGCCGGAGCGGCAGAGCAGAGGAAAAGATGAAGTCAGCGCCGCTTGCCGTTTGGGATGGTGATTCGTGGCTACGAAGAGAATGACCCGAATCGCTTTGCATCCGCCCGCCGCTTTGTGTCCCCCTATCGGGAGGAAACCGGTGGGTGTCCCGACGGAGGGGTCTTCCGTCTTGGCTTTTCCTTTCCTTTTGTCACCTTGGGAATCCTCCTGAAGGTGCGGTGAGGCTCTGGCCCCAGCCCTTGCTTCTTTACCCCTGGGCCATGCAGCATATTAGTCAGGAAGTCAGGCCAGAACATCGTAAGAAAAAAAAAGCTGTACTTTGTACAAAGTATTCCTCCAGTCGTTAACGTTTAAACTCAGAGGAAGCCGCAACAACGGACATGCGCACACAAAATTGGTTCATGCGAAACGGCGAGTCATCAGCGAGGAATACTTGGCCGAAGGAATCGTTAGGGTTATTGGGAACAGCGTCACCCAAGGAGTATCAATTTCCGAACCCTCGGCCTCGGGCCATGTGCTGGAGGCCCGGATGTTACCCAAGGTCCCACCTCCAGCGCCCGGTGTGGAAGGGACGATTCCTGTCGCTGTTTTGGAATGAGGGATGGCCGAGCGAAGGGTTGAATGACGGTGGACTTGACAGATGTTCAAAGGCAGCTGAGGGCGAATCAGTTGAGCGATCAACGGTAACTACTCGTCGCTTTTTCCTTCCACTTGTCGCGGCTGAAGAACCACCTGAATGCCCGGCTAGGTTAGCCACTGTGTGAACCTCCGGGTGCGCCGAGGAGCCAGGGGTTTGTCGCTTCGTTCCTTCCTTCCTTCCAGAAGCGTTCTTTCCTTTGCACCGCACCCCCTGTCCTCCCCCAACCCCGAGATCTTCCGCCATTTCGTGGTCTCAATGCTTTTGATGAACCGTCAATGCGATTCTGGCCGCGATCACGTCTGCATTCGGCCATGGAGGAGCATCGCCGTAGTGTCGTGTACACACTACGCTACTGCGTACTACACTAGTACACTTCACTCTATACTATGGACTGTGTCGTACTCTAACAGGGAAAACGGCCAGCCCCCAGCCCCCTCCAGTTTTGTCACACGTTTTCAAAACAACACAGGTCTGCTAGGTGACTGTAGCGTTTCGTCCTCAGTTTTCTCTATGTACAAACCCATCGTAAACAGGGTAATGCCATTTCGTAGTTAACAACGGAGAGAAGAGGGTACCAGATGGGTAGATAACTTTGGAACAAAGCTCGCCGGTTCGATTGCGCCTACTTCGGACCAAAGTACCAGAGCATCGTTCGCCCATGATCTCAATCGCAAGGACGAGGCGTAAGATCTCCCCGCCAACTTGTAAAACGAGGGGAGAACAAACTCTCCATCAATTCCCACCCCGAAACGCTCATCCCGCTTTCTCCAAAAATGCAATCCGGCCGCACCTGCTCTCCATTCTTGGTCGGTCCGAGTGGGGCAGACTGCAAAGTTTAAGTCACCGACAAAAGATCGAGGGGTGTTGCGTTCCCAAAGCCGGGAACCACCAATTTAGCTCGCAACCGGCTTCGTCTTCCGCCCCGCATTAGCGTCCAAATTGCAACCTTGCCAGGCCGACAGGCCGACGGCCACCGTGCGTCCAATTTCAGGGGCCGAAAATTCTCTTCTTCCAAACAAGCCGGACGTTGGAAGAGACCCAGTCGGGATGCCTCTTGGACATTGCGATGGCCGGCCTATCCAGCTGCTGTATCAGCCTGCTGGCGGGTCTTGTCTTTTTTATTTCGCCCGATATTGCCAGGCTTGCTGGTTGCAGCGTCAGAGCATCCAATGGAACCTGTAACAACAGTTGCCCCTCCAACTCATCGAGGGACCCGTTTGCAGGTTCGTGGCCTCGATAGTCTCGATGGACACTCGAGCGCGCTTTCTAACCGTCTTGAGCCAAGCCGCCAAGATCCCAAACCTGACCGGTCGAGCTCCAGCACCAACCCCTCCAAAGAGTGGGTCGCGGAGCTTACCCACCCCGTCTCCTGCCACCGCGCAGACGGAACCGAGTGAATTGGTTGATCGGGGCAGCGGCGGAGCAAAACGGCATGGCGGGCAGATTGGATTGATGGGAGGAGGGGGAGGGGTTAAAAAAAAGAAGGGAGTTCCAAACGACCCCGCCAATTTTGCTTGATACTTTTTGAATAAACAACCCCAGAATCTTCTCGGACTGATGGTTGTGTGTTTTTTTTTTTCGTCGTCGCTCAAGAGTCTTGGTCACGGGGCAGTCAAAAGTTGACGATGTGGCATTTTTGATGTCGACGGTCAAGGGGATTGGCTCTGGTTATCCGCTGCCGCAGCCCTACTTGCGGCATTGCCGTGCATTTTACGCAGCAGACACCCTCCCCATGAGTGGGCCTTGCTGATTTCAAACGGCGCTGTTGAGCGACCGCTATTTTCGGTATGGCTGTACAAAACTCAGCGTGCGTGCTGCTGAACACCACCCGAACTCCTACTAGTATTGGCGAGGGGTGCGTGGATTGACACGACGCTGTCAGGATAGGATGGGATGTAACTGATCAGACCGCACTTCGTTAGGTCGTTGGTGATGCCCCGCGATGACAGCGCAGCGCTGCAATGAAGGCGAGGGCGACCCACTGCGTCCCGAGCTCTTGCAGCTCCGAACTCCACAACGAAGTACTCCTTGACTCCAAGGTCGCTCTCCATGTGGCGGTCAGCGGCCGCAGCGAAATGTGCTGCAGAAAGACACCGCCCTCGAAGACTTGACACCATGAGGGGCAGATTGTTTGCGCCGCCCCGGCGCCTCTCCCCCTGTCCAAAAAAAAAATTCTGAGGAGGGACGAGAGGAGGGGCAGGAAACCCGAGTGTGGTCTTGAAGAAGCAACGGCAGGAGTGTGCGCGACCAGAACGTGAACGTGGCCAATTTCCGCTCCTCCCACGCGAACCCGGAAGCTCCGTTCTCCAACACGCGTTAGGGTGGACGGGACTCCTGATAGGGTGCCTCGCTCTAACAGCGCGTTCAGCTTAAGAAAGTTACCTCCTTCCCTAACTTCAGCTCTGCCCCGCGTGGCCCCTCGACACCCCACCTCATTTTGTCGGTACTTGTACGAGACATGGAACGACGTTGAATGCCAGCTCTGCAATACCCCGCCAGAGAACCTTTAGCGCGCTGTAAGCGCACAAAAAAGAGTTGTTGTTCCTGTCAACATATTCCCGAGGCCCTCACCGCTCTCTTGAAGAGACAACAACTTGAAGGACGCGGCGCTGGGCTCAGACGGAGACCTTGCAAGTAATGTAGATGACTGGTTGCGAAATTCCCAACCACTCGGTGGGCCCGCCAGCAGCTCGTTCCCGTGCTTGACTGGGAACGCGACCAGCTAAACCTAATCGGGACAAAGACAAAATTGTGCCCACTCGCACGCAGCTGGCTGGTCACCGGGGTGTCACCCCCACCTGCATTGGCTGTTTCCCTTCCCCCCTCCAGAGGTTCGCGGAGCCCATTTTTCCCCTCTCATCCCCCCTTCTTTCCAGGCGCCAGCGCTTTTGAAAACCCCTCCCACTTCTACTTCCTATTCCCACCACCACTTCCCCCCGTTGTCGTCGTCGTCGTCACCGCCCACCCCACCCCGTTCCTGCACATAACAGTCTTTGCTCTTTCGTAGCAAGACGTCGTTTTCGATTTCCACGGCGAAAGGCCATTATTTAATCCACCCCCCATCGGCATTTCTTTCCATGATCATATCACCAATGAGCAGCTACACGACGAACAGTCCGCAAGACACACTTTAAATCCCACGGGAGCGCGCGCGCGAGCGAAGAGGAGTTCAGGCGATCTCAACTATCGTTCTGTGAGGAGGGTCCAACACCACTTCCGAGTACCGTCGTCATTGTCGCTATCGCCGTCAATCAACCTTTGCAGTAGCCGTTCGGTCTCTTTCCCCACCGTTCGACGCGCAAATCGCGACAAAGACAAAATCAGTCCACAAGATGCCTGGCGCAAGCGTGGCAGTCATGCCATCCTCGACTACATCCACACCGGCTACCCGGAAGACCTCACTCGCCCCAGAAAGAAAATACAAGTGCCAGTTTTGCAATCGGGCCTTCAGCAGGAGCGAACACAGGAGCAGGCATGAGCGTTCTCGTATGTCTCCTTTCTATTATTATCGTTTTGCTAGTTCGGAGATGCAAGCTAACATGGCTATAGACACCAAGGAGCGGCCTTTCAAGTGCATGAAGTGTCGCAGCACATTCGTGCGACGCGACCTTCTCCTCCGCCATGACCGTACCGTCCACGCCAAAGATGGGGGTGTCCCCCTCCACAGCGACGGCAAACGCCGTGGCGGCCCCAAGACTGCTCGCCCGAGCAGTGGCCCTTCCAAGTCGGCCATTGCGATTGATGCCTCCGCCCTCGAGCAGATCGAAGCTAGCAGCGATGGGGTGTTCGATGTTGAGACCGCGGCGATGCTCGTTGCTGACCTCCACCAGAAGGCGACCGCAGCGGCTCGGGCCAACAGCAGCCAGTACGATGCTAGTTCGAACATGTCTTTCTCTCAGAACGGGTCGTCGATGGATTCCACATACGCCTCTCAATGGGAGGGTGGCTTCGCTGGTCAGGATCAGAAAGCGCACTCGATCAGCTCTGACCACCCGATGGCCGGCCAGAATGCCCATATGGCCCCGGGCCTCCAGGCACTTGTCAACTCGCTTCCTCCGTCAGCTACCGCCACCCCGACTCCTCAGTCGCCTTATCTGGCTCAGCGAACCCACAGCCCGCTCGATGTCTCTCAGCCTGCTACTGGGTTCAAGGCGCCTCAGGTCTATAGTGACGAGGAGCGCAACGTGATCCTTGACAACATCCGCGGCAGTGACAGCGAACACGCCATCCCAGAGGGCTTCCGCGTCCCGAACCTACCCTCGCTGAACCGCTATCTGGCCACCTACTTTGGCTTGTTCCACCATCACCTGCCGTTCCTGCACCCAGCTTCCTTCGAGCCGACGCAGATGTCGCCCGCCATTCTCCTGGCAGTTCTCTCTATCGGCGCCCTATATGCGTTCGACCAGGAGCAGGCATACATGCTTCACATTGGTTCAAAGGTGCTAGTCAACCAGTTCCTCCAGAACAAGGAGAACTTCAGCTCTCGCAAGTGCCCTCTCTGGACGATGCAGAGCTCTCTCCTCAACATGATCTTTGCCAGCTGGAGCGGGGACCCCAAGGGCCTGGAATGGGCGTGTTCGATCAAGAGTCTGCTTGCCAACATGGTTGCTGGGAACCGTTACGAGCTCAAGCTTCGACAAGAAGCTCGCGAGGGTCGCGCCCCGACCCGTGCCGAGTGGGTCGAAGACGAAGGTTGCCGCCGTACATACTACGCCGTGTACATCTTCTTCGGCTTGTTGACGTTGACCTACAACCACACGCCGGCCATGAGCTTCAACGAGTTTGAGGATCTCGAGCTGCCGTCTACTGAAGCTCTGTGGAACATCAAGGTCACTGAGGACGCTTGGCAGGACCATCTCAAGGTCTCACCAAGTGTCACCTTCATGGACGCCCACGACAATCTCTTCCAGGGAGAGACGCTCAAGTACAGCGCCTTCGCGACGCGTGTTATGATCAACGCGCTCTTCCTCGAGGTGTGGTACCACAAGCGCAGCCCGGAGGCACTGCAGGACGTGGTGACTGAGTACAAGCTCCGTTTGGCTCTCGAGACGTGGGAGAAGTCCCTGGATCTCTGTGAGCCTGAGGCATTCTCGGTGCCGCTCAGCGCTCCTCACAAGGGCCATCCCCTCATCTTCAATGCCAAGGCCATGTTCCGCAACGCGCGCGCTAGGCTCGAGGTCGACTTGAAGGCGGTACAGGAGGCGCTCCGGTACCACGATTCGTACGAGGTCGCGGCGGCCATGTCGAACGCGAGGGACCGTGTCAAGCGTTCCAGCGAGATGCTCAAGGTTATCCAGGAGTGTTACAATTGCATCGAGACTGCGGTTCTGCAGGGCGTCCGCTGGGTCGCGCGCACCTCGCCGACCAACTGGAGCATCGAGCACCCGCTGTGCGGCATGGATCTCATGATTATCCTTAGCCTGTGGCTGTATCGTCTGGAACATGACGAGGAGCCGGCTACGGAGGAGGAACTAGTCATGTACAATCGCATCCGCCAGCTGTTTGACAAGGACGTCGACGAGACTTATGTCGCTCATCTGAGCTCCGTCGTTGCTCGTCTTTGGGGCTCGATGCTGGATGAAGTCGTCGTTTGGGGGTGAGTGACCTGTCATTTTCTACTTTGATTTTATCCTGCGAGTTTACGTGTCCAGTGCTAACGATTGGTATCAGAATCACTCGGTTGATGGGCGAATCCTTCCGGCTCCACTCGCAAGCCTTGATCGGCTACGTGGACGATGTTGCTGCCTCCCCCAGTGTCTCGACGCCGTCCATGACCTCGCAGGGCGCTGACGAAGACAGCGTGTATTAACTTTGACGACATTGACGACTTCATTTTGTCTCCTAATTCATACGTCAAGGATTGGGGTGTGGCTTGTTAGGGCATATACCTTGTTTGTGTCTCTTATTTCATTCTTGTTCAGATTCCCTCCGTTTTCCTTGCTGGGACTAATGGGCTCTTTGCCGTTTTCCGTTTTGTTTTTCTTTAACTCGTGGGGTCTGGTCAGGCGCCATGGGATTGTCGGGACATTCATGATGCCTTCTCCTTTCATTCTTCTTTCTTATCTGGGTCCTTCGTCGCTTTTGCTTGCATTTTCGTCTTCGCGCTCCCGCGCCGCATTATCACGGGCTCGGCAACTCGGGGCAGGTTTCGTACGGTTTCGCATTCACAGTGGTCCAGTGGGAGGACCACCGCTCCCGCAAACCCTAATATCTGCACTGTTGGCTGGTCCATGTGGAGGGCTCTATTTCGTTCTCCGTGTTCCATTAACCCCTTCTACACTATTTAATCTTGCCTTCGCAGCGTTTTCTTTCTTTTCCTTTTTGTTTTTCGTTTATTTCCACTATTAACTTTGCCGCTTTCTCTCCTTTCTTCGCTTCACCTCGGATACCTTGTTCGATATATTGGTTTTTTCTCCCTTTTTCTTTCTCGCGTACTGCTCTTCGTTTCGTTTTCTTTTCAAGTCTCGTTTTTCTTTCTTTTGCTATTTGCCTATCTGTTCGGCTTCCTGTACTAGATACGGGCGGAATCTAGGGAGGAAAATACTCGAGGAGGATGGAAACTCGAGAGCACGGGCGGATACGGATGGGGCGGTCTTGGGATTCGGCGGCCGGGTATAAAGGGGGAGGAGCGGATCTCCTTACTGGTAGTCGTTCGGCTTGGGCTGTTTTTGTGCGTTTAACTGGCGCAGAGGTAGAGAGCGGCAGAGTCCGTTCAACTCAAAGATTGATAATTCCTACCTCGAAACGCACTTGGCGTCAGTTCAGTTTTCCTGTCTCATCTGTTAATTGTCCTGCGTCAGTTTCCTCTCTTGCTCGTTTCGCAGCGTATCTAGTTGAATTTATTATATATTTGTTTGACCTCGCGGCCTGAGAGCCAATTCGCATCTTCATTACTCCTTCACCCCTCAGACAAAAGGAGGTAAAAGAAGAGAGACAAGGGTTATGTTGATGGTGAAGTTATTTCCCGTGAAGAGACCATGCTCGTGAAAGCGGTTAACTTTTTTCTAGTTCCTTTAATTCAGACAACGATAACCAAGCAAAACGCAATGCATGCAAAGAACCCTGGCTTCATGCGGCCCAACCTGCATGCTCCCCCCCTCGCCCCTCCTCTCAGCTTGCTGTGGGTTCCTGCAGATCTTCCCCTTTTCTTCATCCTGACTTCACCCAAAAGTCACGCCGCCTTCCTCTTCAAGTATCGGGTGCTCGCCTTGCAGCGCCAGACTGGGGACGGACAGTCACCCGCGCGCTTCACGAAAGGCCTGTTCTTGTTCTTTTTTTTCTCCCTCTCTCTCAGCTGCAGTGGACTGGGAAAAGACTGACACGCTGAGTCTTTAGTTAGGCCTCGTATTTTCTCGGGCTTGGCCATCCCGCTCATTCATGCCCGAGGAGGGCCCGTACCGTTTGGGTTCGGAAGTGTTTGCATCTTCGGCTTTGGTTCCCTTCCATTTCTATGGACGGGTTGTTTGTCTCTCATGCTCCGTCCGCCCCGCGAAACAATGGCCGTCAAGATGTGGTATCGGTCGGCCGTTTGCTTCTTATACAAGGGAGTACGGAACGGCGTATTCGGCGCGGTTTCACCTTGCGTGACGGGAATGGGCATGGTGAGGATTCCATCACACCCCCGGTCCTCATCCGGGCGGCTGCTGCTTTTGAAAGAAGTGAAACATTGCTGCACACCGACTTAGGGTAATGCGACTAGGACGAATAACTAAGTGGCGCTAGGCGAGGAGGAATCCGGCCCTCGGCGCTTGCTTGCTTTGTTCCTTGCTTGTTTGTGGGACGGGCCAACGCCTTTTCCTGCAGTCAAGGAACACAAACCCGCTGGCTTTTTCTTTTTTCTTTTTTTTTCTACACTTCCCTCACTCTCACCTTGTACACAGTGCACGGGACACAACCCCCGAGACAGCCTCCCCGCCAGCCAGCCAGCCACTGCAGCAAAGCCACTCTCGAGATATGGCCGGGAGATAGATAGGTAGCCGTCACTTCAGCCAAGCCAAGCAAGTCCAGTCATAGATAGCCATGACCTTTCGACTCTCTCACCACCAGCCGGGTTCCTACCGCTGCCAATCCGCTACGCTCCTCGTCTTGCTGTCCTGGTGTATCCTCCAGCTGGCCCAACCAGTCCTAGCCGACTGCGAATGTGGCTATCTCCTCCGTCTCCCCTCCGCCGATCCCGTATCCAACGCTCGTTCTGTCTCATCATCATCGTCGAATGACCAAACAACAACGCTCCTCTTCACGGACCTAATCGAGACGGATTTCAGCCGTTTAGCGGCTCACAGCGCGGATACCAACAACAACAACAATAATAATGCTAATTATCATAGCCAAGGCAGGTGGTGGGATAACACCGACTGGATCCCGCAGGCCTTCAACCTGACGCGCGAGCGTGCCCGCGGCCAGTATGGCGAGATGTTTGCCGTCGACAACGTCCGGCTTTTTTCGGATGATCAGAGCTCGGCAACGAAGAAGGGTGTGACGGAGGAGGGGCTGGAGCTGGTGGTGAGAAGCGATATTGTGGACGGGATGGTGCCCGTTGCGGAGCTAGATACGGCCCGGTTGGATGTGAGGTGGGGAACGTTTCGGGCGGGGATGAAGTTGTCAAGTGTGCCGGGGACATGTGCCGCTTTCTTTTGGGTAGGTTTATCCTTTTTTTTTCAGGTTTCTTGTCTCCTCTCTTCTTTTCTGTGGTTATCATACAGGGCGGCTTGGCTGGATATCAATGACTTCCGAACCAAACTCACACCCAACGCGCACAGTACTTCAACGACACCCAAGAAATCGACATGGAGTTCCTCACCAAAGACTTCCACCGCTCCAACAACAGCTACCCCGTCAACCTGGTCCTCCAGTCCCGCGAATCCGCCCTCGCCGGCTT
This sequence comes from Dichotomopilus funicola, assembly GCF_033296635.1. Classification (NCBI taxonomy): domain Eukaryota; kingdom Fungi; phylum Ascomycota; class Sordariomycetes; order Sordariales; family Chaetomiaceae; genus Dichotomopilus; species Dichotomopilus funicola. The sequence continues at coordinate 93,173 of NW_026944050.1, forward strand.
CGACGCCGCCCACCCAGCCCCCAACAACAACACCAACAACAACGAAAACCCCAACTTCGTCCTAGCCTACCTCCCCTTCGACCCCACCGCCGGCTTCCACGAATACCGCATCGACTACCTCCCCGACCGCGTACTCTTCTTCGCCGACGGCCAACAACTCGCCTCAATGGCCGGCTCCGCCGCCGTGCCAACCACCCCGGGCCACCTCATCCTGCAGCACTGGAGCAACGGGAACCCGCTCTGGTCCGGCGGTCCGCCGTCGCTGGCGGCTGCGAAAGCGCAGGGGGATCCGGATGGGCCGGCGCTCGAGGTGCGGTATGTCAAGGCGTATTTTAACTCGTCCACCATCATCCGGAATGATGACGGCGGCGAGCCGCAGCAGAAATGGGAGGGCGAGGCCGAATACAATAGTCGGTGTCGGGATCCAAAGGCGTTGAACGCTGTGTGTGAGATTCCCGAGGTAACTCCGCAAGACACGAGTGCGGTGAGTTGGTTTTTTGGGGATCATACCAATATGACGCATGGGACGGTTCAGCCACCAGGAGGGTCTGGCAATAATGGTGATGGGGAGAGCGACGCATCAAGGGTGATCATGGGGATGGCGTGGGTAGCGGTGTTGTTGAGCGGATGGCTTATGGTGTTGTAATTGGGGGCCGAGAGTGTCGGCTATTTTTTTGGGTACTTGCGGGTGAGAAAGAGGGGTGGTTGTCGGAAGGAGCAGCGTGATGTTGGATATGAACCTCCACGGCACCTCTCGTGACACAACCACTCCGGATAATATCACTCCATAAAATACTAAAATTACATCTTGCATCTTGAACAAGCAACACGCTAGTGAACGGCGGGAACACCGCTTGCTTCGTCGCAGAAACGGGGAGAAGCAAGCGATACCCAAATAGCAATCCCTCAAAGTAGCCACCCTAACCCTCAGAGGAGTTTCATACAATTTCGTAGCAGAGCAAAACACTCAACTCAGAGCTGGGGAGAAAAAAACACCGACCGTGATACGATAACTGAAAAGAGATCCATACGACGAAAAGAAAAGCACTCTCAAACTCGTCCCAGGGATCTCAAGACCGCGGGCGACTCGCCGCAGAAACGAGACTGGATTTGAATTTGAATAAAGCACAAGCAAAAAAAGGGGGAAATAAAACCAAAACCAGAGCATCCTCATAATCATACCGGCAACCTCAACCCAGCCGTCAAGCAACCGAGCCCATCTATCCATCATCCCCCAGCAGCTTCTTAGTCTGTCTCCCAGCGCCACATAACATTAACCCTCCCGTCTCTCCACAGTAACCTCCACTAACCACCCTGAACATTTTCGTCGTCCTTGCCTTATCCACCAACCGGTATTGCAATCAACAGCCACTCTCACAGCAACATCAACCGTTCTACTAACTCGCATCCTAGCGCGCAGCTGGCTTCCTAGTCCTAGCCGAAGGCTTCCTCGTGGTAGGCTCAGACCCATCCACAGCTACAGGAGTAGCCTTATCCCCCCTCCAAGTCGCTTTGGCCCTCCTAGCGGGCACATCAGGCACAGGAGCGGCAGGCTTGGCTTTCCTCCGGGTACTCCGCATCGGTGGCGGAGCCTCTTCCTCCTCATCACCATTTTCCTTCTCCTCCTCATCTCCATTTGCTCCGTTTTCTTCCGCCTCATCGTCCTCGGCCGCACCATTGCCGTTCTTGCCATCCGTGGCGGCCTCTTCCATCTCAACATCTCCATTTTCTGCTTCGTCCTCGTCGTCGGAAGCCGGTGCCGGGGAGACCTTAGCCTTCGATTTCGGCTTTGTCCGCGTTGCTAGCGTCCTCTTTCCACGCGTGGCCGGTTTCTCGGCCTTTTTCGACACTACCACCTCTTCTTCGTCTTCTTCGTCTTCCTTTTCGCTCTCGTCGGCTCCAGCTTCCTCAGCTACTTCGACCACCGATCCCTCTTCTTCGTCGCCCTCCTCCTGTTCCTCTTCACTCCCACTTCCGCTTTCACTGTCATCGTCCCCATTTTGACTCCCATCATACTCCCATTCCGCCACACCATCCAACATCTCCTCGTCATCATCATCCGAATCGCGTTCAATGTACGACTGATTGAGACCCTTGGACCGACCACTCCGACGGCGTTCCGAGTCTGGCACGGCCCGTTCCGCCGTAGCAGCTTTCTTGGCTTTGGTGGACGACGAGGTCTTCTTGGACTTCGGGGTGCTTGTCTTTTTGGCGCTCTTGATAGGCCGTGACTCTCTAGGGTGGCTGGATCCGGAGGATTTGGTTTGCACGCGGGCTTTCTTGGATGGGTGGCGGGAGTCGTCGACGGATTTGCGTTTCTGCGGGAGGGGGGGATTAGTCTCGAGTTCGAGTATGATGTGAGCGGAAAGGGACAACAAGGAAGAGACTTCTCATTACCTTCTTGCGATCCATAGCGCGCAAGAGCTCATCCAGCTTCTCGTCAATACCATCCGGCACGAGCTGCTTCTCCGCAATGGCCTGCGCCTCGTCATGCGACTTGAGCGCATTGTACAGTCCAACCGGCAAGCCGACCTTGCCCGGGAACGTGTTGAACACCCAATTCTTCTTCTCCTGCCATTTACGCACGACCGCCTGCGCCAAGTCGCTCAGCACCTGGTGGTGATCGCTTCCCGGGTCCAGTGCGTCCTGCGTCTGTTTGACCCGCTCCGCATACTTGTAGATCAGGCCCAGGTTGGACTCGGTCGCGACTAGGTTGATGTAGAAGAGCATGTACCGGGCGTGGTCGACTAGCTCATCCGGCTCGGCGGCATAGTCGGGATGGTGAGCCAGAAGGGATAGGAGGCGCGGCATCACGGCCTCGAGGACAGGCTGCTTGTTGTCCTGGAAGTGGCGCGCCCGCGACCGGATCCAAGTTTCGGTCCGTAGCTTGAACTCCGTGCTAGGCTCAAACGCCATCAGGAAGACGATGGTGTAGAAACGCGAGCGCAGTTTACTGGCGGCTAGGTATTTCTGTAGCTTCTTGACGAAACCGTGGCGGACGTCTTGGACGGCGTCTTGCGTTGTCAGAGCAAGGGCGTCAAAATCCTCCGGGCCAAGCAACTCGTCAAAGTGTTTTTGCGTGCACAGCTTCAGCAACAACTGCGCCGCAAGAAGCCTCAGCCGAGACCGGTGGTGCTTGGGTGTGTTCTTGGTTTTCGAGATTTCTCCCTTGTTCTTGATCAACTTCATGAACAGCTTCCAAACATCACGAGCCGTCTGCTTCGCCTCGTCCACGTCCTCTGCACTCCTGAGCCGGTTGGCCAGGGTCTTCAGAGCGAGGCACTTGGCTTGGCATTCCTCATCCAGGCTGGCATCGTCAACCCAGTCCGGATCCTTGTCGCTGGCTGAGTTCCGGACCTCGAGAAGAACCTGTTGTACTGCCATATTCAGAATCTTGCTCTCCGCCTTTTCGGTGACTCGAGGAGCCAGTAGCTCAAGTTGGCTCACGGCAGCTAGCTTGTTGAGGAAGTTCTTGGATCCATACGTCCAGTCCTTCTCGATCCGCTGGAGAAGGTCAGTTGCGGTAACCAGGCTTCTGTCGTCTTTCTTGGCAAGCATGATGTTAATCGCGTACTTGGCAGCCCGCGGGGGCTGGCCGTACAGCGCGTAGTTGATCATGGTGCGCGTGAAGTCCCTCTCTGCCGGCACATCCTTAGGGTACTTCCGAGCATAAGTCGAGCACGCCTTCAACGTCTCAACGACTACCGGGTCGTTTTGCCGCGTTTGCGTGGGAGCTTGGTCGACAAGGTCCTTGCACAGCTGGCCAATGTGCGTCTTGAAGAGGTCGGGGTTCCGCTGCGAAATCTCGTTGAGAATTTCGTGGGCGGCCGCCCCCATGCCGTCCTTGTCCGACCTGGAGCACTCCATAATCGCGGCCAGGTGGCTGCGGTTGAACATAACACAGCCCGACCTGTAAAGGAGGGGCAGCAGCGTATCGCGAACCACCGGGTCCTTGCTAGCTTGGATGCGCTTCATCAACTCCTTCAGGGCCTTGTAGACCGTTTTGAAGTCGTGCTCCTGCCCGATGACATACTTGATAAGATTGTAACTCCGCCGGTCATTGGTCTTGGCAAACCGATAGAGTTCTTGCTCCGCCTTGGGTCCGTCCGGAAGGAATTGGGAGATGTAACGGGTCGTTTTGTTAAGGTTGGCAATTTTCCTCGAAGCATCCTCGTCCATCACGCCCCCGTTGAACTGGTCGCACTGCTTGACGTATGTCTCGAGAACGTGGGAAAACTGCGGTTGCCGCGCCTGCATGGCAAAGAACGCCTTCTTCCCACTGGTATCGAGTGAGCGGAGGAGAAGGAGGATTCTCTCCGCCCGTACTGCATCAGGGTCGCTGGCCACACCTTGGGACTGTGAGGCCTCTCCGTTGGAGGCGGCGGCTTTAGAAGCCTTCTTCGGAGGTGGCGGGTAAGACAGCGGTACGAGACACTCGTAAATGACGCGATCCAACAAAACGTTCAATTCCAGATCGTTGGCGTAGAACGAATTGTAAATTCGGCTGGGAACCGCTGCCAGGGCAGCAGTCACCGCTTCGTGGCCGGCGAGAAGTTCGCCGGAAGCAACGCCCCAGAGCTTCCCCAGAAGAGACATAGCCGCGACTCGCACGGCTGGCTTCTTGTCACGGCAGCGGTCGGCCAGCGTGGATAAGACGGATCCCTCCTTGCCGACGCCCCCGTTCGGGCCAAGTTTCAGGATGACATCCCGGAAGCCGAAGCACTCAATAGCCTTGACGGCAGCCAGTCTGACCTTCTCGTCGCTATCCGAAAGCCTCTCTCCAATGCCTTGGATCAGCGCCGTCTCATCTTCGCGCCCGAGCCCAATGCCACCGGCCGAGGTTGAGAGAATGTGCCCGACAGCGGCAGTCCAGGCAGAGCGGATAGCGGGCGACTTATCATTCCTCCGGCTTAGGAAGTTGTGGAAAGTCGCGTTGTGGGTCTGAGAGAAAGAGATGGCGGAAAGGGGTGTGGTAAGAATGTTCGCAGACGAAGCATCAAGTTTATCTTCGTCATCCAACTTCAAAGGTGGGTAGGCAGCCGGGTCCAGGACTGGTGGGGGCGGCGGCCCAGCAGCACCAATACCGGAAATCATGTCGCCTAGCGTCTCCGTGGCAAGTTGGCGCAGATGCACATTATCGGCAGAGAGCTCGGCGTCAACCTGCGGAACCACGTTCTGGAGAATTTGGGGTGCAGCCTTCCAGATCTCACGGATAAGTGTGTGCGCCTTCTTCAATTCCCTCAGGTCCTTTTCAGTCGCCCCGGATGGCCCCTCCTCGTCATCGTCATCCACGTCCCTAGCGTCGCCTTTTCCAGCAAAGCCCGTGGAGTCGACGATGACATCGCTGAAGTACTGGCTAACGAAGCGGGCCATCTTGTCGGGGAAGAGTTGACATAGATGCTTCACAATCTGGTAGGCCTCAGGTTCTTCCTTGGCAAGGAGGGTGGCCTGATTTTCGTCGAGCTGCGTGTGGTTCTGCTTGTCCCTGCCGCTCCCGGGTGCGGCAGCCCTCAAGAACTGCGCCATCATCACATCCACCACCTTGGCCGGGAGACTCGCAGCATCTTCAACCAAGACACCAAGGAGCTCTTGCATACTATACTCGACATCCTTGGCGACTTGCTCTCCCTGGGCCGATTTGGAACCGGATACGCCGTCAAAGATGCTGGAGAAAAGGACTAATAAGAGAGCTTCGCTACCATCGACGTCGAGCAGCAGGACGATACTCTTAATCTCGGCCAAGGAGCGCAGGACGTACTTGTGTTGGTTGTTGTAGGGATTGGAGGTGTCGAAGAGGGCGGGGATTATGGACGTGACGGTAAGGTTGAAGAAGTCCTAATTAATTTAGACCGGTTAGCTGGGATGACCGATTGGACCCTTGGAAGGAGAGGAGGGATGAGTGAGGGGCAATCGCACCTTAAGTTGAGTCGGGGTAAAGGGCGCATCTGGGGCGCAAAGACGGAGGATATCAACAACGCAGCAGGCCGTATAGGCACGCACACCCCTGTCCTTGTGAGCGAGCAGGTGGTTCCCGGCCACGTCTTTGGCGACCTTGGTGAGTGACGATGGATCGGTCGTCTCTTGGTCCATCTCTGCCAGCTCCTTGGTCAATTTGTCGAGCCGCTTGAGCAGCGTATCGATGGCGATCGGCTTGCCGGGACGCCATGATAGCGACTCGTTGAACTGCAGTCCGACCGTTCCCTCCGGCTCTTGTTCCTCGACCTCAGCGGCCGCACTCCGACGAGGCGCCATGGCGCGCGATGGCCGTCAATGATACCAATGATACCACAAAAACTCCGGGTCAATTTCGTTTCTGTTGTCGCGTTTGTCGCTGGAAAAAAGGGTGAAAAGGCGGGGGAACGTAAAGTCTGTTTGAGCTGGCGGTGCGCGTGTGGTGCGACCACGATGGTGTCGTTTAGCGACCCTCGACAGTCAATTGGCGCTGGGAAGTTGTGGGACGTCTGATGTCTAATGCGGGCGCTGCGCGTCGATTAAAAAATGCGACGAAATCAATGCGGGTCGGTAATAAGTACGCCGTCCCGTGTCGCGAGGCGAGACCAGGGCGGGCACTCATAGACAGAAGAATGTTGGATTATCGGGTGGTGCTCATAATAATTATTGGAGAGGTGGAGCGACTTTCCAGTGTGTTGCATGGTACGCGCTCCCCAAGTCGCGTAGCTTTTGGCAGCATGCATCTTGAGTGGGGCGGCTGTGGCGCAAATACATTAAGTAAGCTGAGGGTACCTTCGGGTACGTGGGGGCGGGTGGCCGAGCAACAACCCCAATGTCAACACAACCTCACGTGCGAGGAAGGAACCCCCATTTTCCAACGACAGGTCATTCTAGTGCCTAGTTATAATATTGAACTAGTCAAAAACATTGATTTTAACTCTTCCCGGCTCTTCATATCTGACACCGAACAAATTAGAGGGATTTCTCAGAAGCGTCTCGTAGCTGCCAAGACTCAGGGGCAATTGTTTACTCGGCCCAATATCTTCTGAGGCACCACAATCTCACCTCTCTCCTGCTCCTGTTTTCGGTGCTCTTGCCGCAGAATTGTTTTCACATTTAAAAATCGAGGAAGGGCTCTAACAATACCCGTTTCCGAAATCTCCCGTCCACGATCTTGAGTTGCATACTGATCATATTTTTACCGGACTTGACCGAAAATCCTCAAGAAAATAGGTTTTGTAACCTTGGATTGGCTGTAGTTCACCTTTCCTCCACCCCGGCAGAAATATTACGTTACTCCGTAGTCGGGAACTTGTTGCTTGCCGGTGGCAGTTTGAAACAACGAGATGAAGCCGCAGCAAATCTGAGCTAGATGGATTTCTCAGCTTGTTGTGTTGGTTGTCCCTAGCATGTAGACGTAGACCTGTAACGTGTGTGTCAGTTGTAGAGTACCGTTTTTACGTTGAGGTTTTTGACAGACACCCCCAGGCATGTTATGGATGTTGTTCGTCAGATTTGAGCTCAAATGCCTGGTCCTCATCTAGTGCGATACAGCCCTGGCTTGACTGCGTTGTGGTAGAATGCTTCTGAGGTGGCAAATATGGGTTACTTTTCTCTTCTTTTATCTCTGACTTAATCAGGTCCTAGAACAATAATAAGGGGTGTATCGATCTTATGTGTTTACAATGTGTCTATCTTTGATGTTGTTAAACGTATTCATGTCAGAGTGAGCAAACTATTGTTGTTTACGCGATCGTGGTCACAAGGTCAACAATTTTTGCCAGGATGGCAAGAACTGTTCTGATCCAGATTTGTTGCTGAACACAGTGGTTAGCCGGTTGGACTGGTACGTGTTTTCATCCTGTCCCAAGACGCGCATCTCGGCGCCAAAATTTTAAATCTACCTCCTTCCCGCCCTTGACAAAACCATCTCCTACTGCCCTAATCACCCACCTCCCGGAATTACCATAAGTTGTAGGTCTCTGTCATTCGCCCACATCTTTCCTCCTTTCACCAAACAATCCAATCTTTCTCTCAGCATCCTCGCCTTCAACCAGCCTCGGCGAGCACAAATCCTCGACAACAACTTTCAGACCGCTGATAACCCGCAACGATCCGATATTACCGTGAGTATTATCTTATTCCTCCTTTGAAAATACCCTTCTTTGAAACAATGAAACAAACCCGGGCGCACGTGTCGACAAGTTGACCCGGCTTGTTCCAGGCGGGCCGGTCGGTCCGCCGGCTGTTCGTCGCCGACAAGACTATGCAAAGCTTAGCACTGCATGCTATCTTTCATCACGGAATTGTATAGTTTGGGGACAGTCTTGTTTACCATGATTACCTGTGGCCCAGCATTGCGAGATTCATTCTGTGCCCCTTCGGTCCTCATGTTTCTCAACATACACCCACAACCGATGTGCTGGGGATTGCCGCAGTTTACTAAAGCTGACATGGAGTTCTACAGGTCGCGATTAACCCAACAAACCTCAAGAAACCCCCACTATGGCGTTCATAAGCAAATTATTCTATACCAAGAGCGAGACTGAGGTGGCTCAGCCCATCAAGCACGATGAGAAGTCTCAGGAGGTCATCATGAACCTTATTGAGTCCGGCGTCCTGGACCGCGAGTCCAAGGTCCCCCGCCAGCAGTGCAAGAAGATGCAAGATTCTAAGTCCGACTTGGACCTGAAATTTTACACATTCGTTCTCGTCTGGTTGATGGTTGTCCTGGGTCTGAGTAAGTTCTTTGTTCTTCAAAAAAGAATATTGAGGTGAACTGGGACTAATACTCTCTGCTTGCAGTGGGCTTTTCGGCGGCCATAGCCGGTACCCACGCCATGGCCGTTAATGGTGGCGCTCTTGAGATCCCCCAGATTGAGGCTCGCGATGCCAGTACCGATTCTACCACGTTCTCTTCCACTCTCGCTACCGATTCTGTTTGCTCGCTTAACAGCACCATCAGCTACATGACCCCCTCGTCTGGTTTCCCCACTTCCATCAGCACCACTACCACCGGGGGCATTGCGGTCACTCCAATCATGTCAGAGCCGTCCAGCGCTTCGGGCCTTGCCACGACGGGCTTCACTGAGACAGAGACGAGCACCACGACCCTCCAGGTCATCTCGTTGTCTTCTTCCATCTCGGGCACTGAGACGAGGTGAGTGTCAATACCCTACAGCAAAATTCTTCACACCATTTCACATGTTGACACCTTTATTTCCCCTAGTACTTCGGATGCGGCCTGTGATGCCACCCAGACTGTCACCGTAACTATGACCGTGACCACCATCTCGGACAACGACGCCCTGACCGGAAGCGAGTCGACAACCGCTAGTGACCAGAGCGCCACGACCACATCCGACTCGACCGATATGACCACCTTCACCACAACCGACACCTTGACTGACATTCTCACCGAGACGTCTCATCACACCCGCACCACCACCGAGTACATTACCAGCGGTTTCCTGACTACCACAGTCACCATCGACCCCTCCTTAACCAGCACCAGTGTCATCGTTGTCACCGGCACGAGTATCGGTACCGGCAACCCAGTTCACATCACCGGCACCGGCACCGCTGGCTCTGGCAGCCTCACCACGTCAACCGTCAACTCAACCTTCACGTACAGCCTGCCGACCGTCTCGCCCATCACCGTCGGCAGCTCGGCCTCGTCGCCCCGCGTGGGCCGGTTGTCCCTGTTCACATCGCCCTTCCCGCTGCTGACCACCATCAGGAACCGGGCCGTCGGCTCTGCTAGTACCGGTGCAGCCGCTGAGGGTACTGCTGCGTCCACTGGCGCTGGCGGTGGCAGCCGCGGTGGTGGCAGCAACACTGGCGGGTTCTACTGTCTGGTGATGGTTGTTGCTGCGTGCGCTTCGGCTATTCTTATGGCTTGAGCCATGGGTTGACCTAACCACTCCCCGCATCGCCCCCCTCATCGGGAGGGTTTCTGTCGTTTCATTCTGATGGCTTGGGTCTTTTCCTTTAGGGTCGACCGGCAATATAATGGTAAAGGGTGATTCGGATGGGGATCTGGACCGAGATTCGGCGATGGTTGTCGTAGGGGAAGGTGAAGAGAGAGGAATGGTCTTTCTATCCCGGCACGTGCCTGGATGCTGAGGGATGCTTGTGATGCTTTCATTTTAGGATGGCCTACCTTGGTTGCTAGATGTATGATAAATGGGGGATAGGAGGCCACATGTAGAAAAATTGCAGGGGGAAACATGAACTTGTTTCCCTTTTCAGAGACTGTGTTCTTTGTTCCTTGCTGTGATGGCCATCTCGAGTGATTTCTAACAGGGCCATCGTCAATCGAAGAACGGTTCCTTGAAAGGTGAAACTCCTCCTAACACGACTAGGTATAAAAGGTTCGATGGGGATAAAGAGGCAGTCCTCTGCACGTTCCAACTGGCGTAGTGCATGTTGTTGAACACGCTTCCTATGGTTGAAGTGCAGTTAAAGTTTCTACGGAAGAGAGCACCACATATGTGTGAACCTGTTTTGAAAATGGAATAAGTATGATTTGCCTCTCCTCGGCATGTCATGTTGTTTAACGCCAGGACCTGAGCCTTTTCCCTCCCAAACCGGTAACAGCCTATAACCCACTATAAACTCAGAAGAAAAAAAAGGAATAAAACGCCCTCATCCTAATCTCCAAATCCCAAGACCTTAGAAAATGAAGAACCACACATATTGCTTCTCAACCACTCGGAAGACTTCTTCAATGGTGTTGCCGTCTCGACCTCCAGCTATCCTTAATCCCTTTGGCAGCATGGAGCAACTCGGCCTCGCTAACCCCATCCTTGATACTCTCCATAACACTATTCACCGTGCTCACATGATTCGCCTCCTGCTTGTCGTCACGGAACCGATACAACCGCCACCGCTTCTCTTCGTCCAAGCAGCATTCCACCACCCGATCTTGTAGCGGATCCCCCCACTCCTTGAGCGTTTCCCACTCTTCGTCGGTAAGATACAGAGGGTCCTTAAATTCCTCATAGGTACCACGGCTACCGCCACCAGTAAAGATCAACAGGCGTGCCTCTGGCACGCTGTCGTAGTCCACAAACGGCTCCGTGATCCCGTCAGCGCGCTCCTCCTCGGTAGGCTCAACGGTGGGGAAATGCAGGCGCAGACGGAAATCAACAGTGTTTTCATGTGGGGCCTTCCACTTGAGGATATGCGGGTCGGTGCCGAACTGATACGGACTGGTGCGGCAGGTAAAGATGAGCCCATCGTTCTGGTGGCGTAGCTTGGGCAGCACTTCGCGGAACATCATCTCGATGCCATACGAGAACTGCATGTCCTTCATCTCGACCCTGAACGCCTGGTACTTCAGCTCGTCAGGAAAGGCATCAAACAGGCTCTTGTAAGGTTTCATGACGTGCTCTCTAAAATATCCCAGCCGCTTGTCCAGTGGTTTGCTCAACAGGTCGGCTTTGCCGTCTAGCGCGAGCAGGTCGAAAACTAGAAATACCGGCCCTCTCTTGCCGTCGGGGGAAGTGTCCATCACGAGTTCGCCATCGATCAGCGTGCCAGTGTGGAAAGCTCCCTGGTCGGTTGCTAGTGGGAAGTGTAGGTTGCGCTGGTGAAGCCACCAGTAATCGTTCTTACGGTCGATTAGATAGTGGCACTCTTTGCCAACCTCGTCGGATGTTAAATACAGCAGGTAGCGGATACCGTCGGATTTCTCGCAGACGTAGTAACTGTCAAGTGCGTCACACAGTTAGCGGACCCGTTCTCTAAGCCTCGAGACCCCGCGGGCATGGCAGTTGGACGGTATGGCGATGCAAGAAAACAGGAAAGCTACGTACTCTTCCCGCCGCAGCTCATCCATATGTTTCCGTGAAAACGAAACAGGTTGCGCGCCTGGAAACCCCTGCGAGTTGCGTTTCAATAGGTCGGCTACTTCGGAGCGCAGCTCTCTCAGCAGATCGCCCTGGGCCTTGATCCCCGGCGCGTCGATTTTCTCCAGCGGTCCTGCGCTCTCGTCCATCGTGGGCAGGCAATTTCTTGGTCGATCGGTAGGCGGCGTGTGTGTGTTTTTGGTTTTAGCGGGAGAAGGGGATGCGGCACTGTGGCATTTGGGCCTGCTCGGTGGTTTCGCGAGGAATGATGTTCGTGACGCGCGTGGAGCGCGACACTCGGATAGATAGGCTCGACGGGGAGATACCGGCAACAGCAATGGATTGGAGTGAGTCGTTGTTTGTTTCTGTCGTTACCACTTGTCGCACGTGGCGTTTGGCATCTCCCCGCTTAGGATGCAGCTCGGAGACATGCAAGGGGGTGGTGGGTTGATGATTGCTTCCCGAGGGTTTGGGTCGGGTGATCTTGGCAAACCGAATAACAGTGTTCTACTACAAATAAATCGACTATGTTAAACTGTTTTTCGCATTCTTGTCGTGCTGCCGTCTTCTCATTTTTATGAAAACGGCTTACGCCCTTATTTTTCGCTCGAATCAACTTATGGGATTTTTTTAAAGAAAAATCTAATCAATTGAACTTATTTCTAGGCTGACCCCGGCTTCCCACCTTTGAGGCGTGTTGTGATATGTGGGGATTGTAGTAACTCTCCAGGCACCCTTCGTAATTACTATGTGATTGCGCTGTGGCCACTAAATCAGATAAGCCAAGCAATGGCGCAAGAGTGCCCTGGAGGCAATCTTGAATTCAACGCATTAAGCTGTGGGCATAGTTCGAGCATTATAGAGAAGCCTCCTCGCTGCTCCGGTATCCCCGGGAACTCTTTCGCAAAAAGACAAAACAAAAAAATAGGCAAAGTCAAGGCGAAGACTCGTCAATCTTCTCCACCTCCGCTTTTGCCTCCTCCCAGGTCTCCTTGTTCTTCTTCGCCCACTCGATTTGGCTCTTCGCGTAGGCAAGCTTTATTAGACCGATGGTTAGCAAACAATAATATCAGTGATACATCCGGAAACATTACATACCATATAACGCTTCAGGTCGTCCTCCTTTTCCTTCTGGAATCGCTTAAGGTCCTTGAGAATGCTGGCACTGGCATTTTTGACATCCTGCGCCGCTGCAACCTCCGCCTGCTCGAGCTGCACGATCGACTCGCGAGTCTTCGTGATAGTGTCCCGCCTGGTTTTCTCAGGATCCGCGTCAACAACCCCTTGAACGGCATGTCGGAGGGGCCCGAAAATCTTGTTCGTTATGGACGCCGCACTTGGAGCCTTCCTATGGTTTGGAGCAACCGGTGACCTCTCTGGCGTACCAATGTTGGCAGAGGGCGCTGATGAGAGATCACCATGTGTCGGGGGAAAGTCCGAGTCGATCGACGCGGTGTCCTCGTTGCTACCGTCGCGCCGATGCGCCTGGGCGTCCCTCGTGCTCGTCGAGCGCCTCGGTGAAGGAAGCTGCTGGCTTCCAATCAGATACTGCTCAATCCGCCTAGCCTCCGCCTCGCTCCTCTCGAGCTGGTCGAGCAACAGCCTCTTCTTGTGAAGCTCATCCTCCGTCATGTCCTGCTGCACCCGCTTCAAAACCCGATACCGCAGGACACTCCTAATGACCCCGGCAAACTGCGCGTTCTCGCGCATGGGCTCGGCAAAGCTAGCGCCGAGTGAGCTAGAGAGTTCCTCGGTCGCAATGTACGATGAGTCCGCTGCTTGGCCTATCCTCTCAATTGCGGTCGAAAGGGACTGGGTTGGCTCCGAAAGCGCAAAAGCATTGTATCTCGCACCCAGTTCTGAGAGATCATTTGCTAGGGAGGATAGGTGGCTCAGGGTCCGTCGGTTGACCTTCTCCATAGACCCCATCAAAAGCGATTCGAGTTCTCGAATGGAGGCTTCAAATCCCGTGAAGTATGGGTCGAGCTCCTGCTCCTCGAGATTACTGCTGTCTGGTGGGAAGCGCGCAAATACTTGGGTACCAGAGATGTTGTCCGAAGTTGGCGCTGCAGGCATCGACCTAAGCTTAGCGGAGCTGGCTGGTACCGGAAGATACTCGTGGCCCGGTGTTGGATTGGCGGGATCCAAGGGCGGCGCCCTCATTATGGCCTTAGGGATGGACGATATAGGATGAGAATGAAGGACCTCATTCTAGGATTGTTAGCTACTCGCCCTGCCTATAGCACAGGTTTGACACGTACCCAGCTAGAATTAGGGTCCAAAAAACGCCACCAGACGCCGTCTGTGCGAACCTGCTCCATCCTACGGCACCGGTTGAGAAATACCGCGAGCATGCGCTTCCGGAGATCGATTATTTGTTGATCTTGCTTGGCATTGGTCGGGTTGGCAGCGTAGTCGGCCATGGTGTGCTTCTCTGGGATCGGGGGAATGATAAGAGTCGGGTGTAGCCGTGTGAGAGCATCTCGCAGGGACGCAAATTCCGAATACCGCCGGCGCACTATCAACTCCTAAGGTACCTTGTTAGTGTGAATGACAAAACTATGACTTATTCCGACCTACCCCGGTTTTGATCGTGTAAACGATATATCTACCACTCTCCGTGCTCTTCCCCGCCTCTATAATGAGTATGGGCAGCTCTGGGTTCTCGTACAGCATTTGTTCCACCCTACTGTCGTAGCCTCCAGGCTTCGTACGTGGCACTAACTCGCCTTGTGAATGTGCGCTTTCCTCGTCGGTCTCGACGTCGGTCGACTCGTGCCTCGGCGCTTCATCCCCTGTCGATGATGGTGTGCCGGGAGCATCGTATCGTGGGTCTACATGCACCCAGTCGGGGTCAGTATCGTCATTCGGCCGGCCGAGGGGAACATCGTAGAAGGTTGCCATATCCTCCATTGAGTAGGAAATATAAATGGGAAATGGCTGTGTTATTTTAAATCTGACTCACAATCTTGGGTGATCGGGGAGGATGGGTTAGCGGACGAGGTAAAGGAGTCTCTGCGTTCGAAGCTCTCGCCATAAGGGTTATTATCCTCGTCGTTCCACATGGCGCCGAGTCGCCGCGAAACGTGTACTTGTTAAACGACAGGCACAGGCGTGAGGCCGGCAATAAAGGAAGATTAGATGAAAGCGGATAAACCACAATCGGGTGGGTGTTTTCAGGTTTGTGTCTCGGGCTGATGTTTTCGCAAAGAGCTAGAACGCCGGGTGGGATTTCGGAAGCTTGCGATCGCGGGGTTCGTTGCGATTCCAGTCCGTGGTTGGTGGTTTGAGCGGATATGATACGGTCTGTGCGATGCACTGGTAAAATAGCTTAGGGAACTTTCTTTCAAGGTTTATGCATCCGATATGTCGGTTCCGGAAGCTTTCACGCAATTGGCGGCGTTCAGCGTGTGATTCGCCGCTTGTCGTCGATGTTGTTGGAGGTTGTTTGGGAAGGAGAGGTGGGCGGCGGGCCGGAGCTTGCCAGATCCATGCTCAGCCTTCCTGGGGGATGACGACGGCGGGCCAGAGCTAACTTACATAAGCCCACCCCGGATTAACCCCACCCCACATGTCTTGGGTGATGCGCTTGGGGTTGATCGATTTTCACGGACATGCACAGTACTATCTATGATCAACCGAAGAAGAGTGAAAACTAAAATTTCCAACTTCGCTCTTTCAACTTGCCCCTGTTCTTCTAGCATGGATTATTTTGCAAACCCCCAATATTTGAAGGCCGTGGCCATAGGCAGACACATCTGCTGCCCTCGATAATCCCTTTTCGATAGAGTTGTACACGAGAGATCCTGAAATGATGTCATTTTTGAAGCTTTGAAGTCTCGGTTTCCATGTGGCAGTTACGGCTTGCAACACCATTCGTTCACGTTTAAAATAATACCAATAATTGCTGTGACAATTTTTCTTACTTCCCCAAAACTTGTACCACATTATTTAGCTTGCCACAGACAGTTCACAAGCGGGTAATATCCCTGAAAGAAAGGCTGTTGCTTTCAAAAGTCCATGGCGTCTGTCTTCCACCAGCTTAATAGCCTTAATTTGAGAGACGGGAAACCGATCAAAGACATATGATGTGACAGATTTATACACTACCTACACAGGAAGAAACTCTAGTCTCTATCTGCAGGTGACTACAAGACCTATTTGGTACACTCTCATTATCACAATGCCCAACTACACGACTTCTCCTTTCTTTGGGTCAACACGACCTCACAACTACATCACCGGCTCCTTGACATGGCTGCAGCGTGCTCTGCCCTTTTACTCCGCGATTGACATCCTTCCCACCAGCTAGTCCGCGCTAGTCTCCCCACGAAGAGCCCGTCTCATTTGGTAAAACGTCCTCGTAGCCCTGTCGGCGATACCGCGGCGCTCTGCCTCTCTGTTCCTCTGCTCAGAATGGCCATAGCCCCGATGTACTGAGGGATGGTTGTGACTCAGCCCAGACCCATGGGCCTCCCTGGACCAAGCGCCCGAGCTCTCTCTCGATTCTTCAGTGCCTGTTGTCAAGTACGATGAAGACGGGTTTGTATCGCTCCTCTCACTCTCCACCTCCCTAGGTAATGTAAATGATACCCGTGGCCGGCGGCGCTCTGGGCTTGGGTATTGAATATCGGGACTCGGTCGACGCAATCTCGGCTCGGGTGCCGAGTTCCGGGAGGAAGCTGGTGGGGGAGGCGGGTGACGTTGGTGATGCATGAGGTCGGCGAGGGGTACCGTATCAGAAGGCCGGATTCGGGTGGGGGTGGTTATGGAAACCCGACGGCGTTGTTCGGGCCGGAGGGAGGCTGCCCGGGTGTGGTTGTGGAAAGATCGGCGGGCATCCGGGCGGCCACCAACAGCAAGGTCATTATAATGATGCATGACCGCTTCGAGGCTTGCGTTGGTTTGCTGAGAGCTCTGACTGGACTCGGATGAACAAGGGGAAGGACTGCGCACACGGTGTGCGAGTATGCTATTTCCGTCACCTCGGGGTTGGCGAGACTGTCGGCGGTCTAGATCGTTCTGGTATCGCCTAGGGCTTCGCTCACGGCGCCTCTCTGAAGGATGACTCGGGCGATTTCTCCCACGGGCTTGGGTGGATGTGGGCACAGGAGAGGGAAAAATAGGAGGAGATGGCGAGGGAGAAGTTGATCGAGAACTGGTCGATGAGGTGTCCGATATAGTTCGAGCGTGTCCGGTTGCGCGAGGCCTGGTCCCCAGTGAGAGCCACCGCCTCCATAGGTTAGGCGTCTCAGGAACTGGTGCGGGATGTGGCCCTCCTGTTCTTGTGTCCCCTGGGGCTTCTGCAGGCGCGGCCATGGGAGGTGGCACGTGAGGTGGTGCTTGAGAAGGCGCAACGGCCGCCGGTGGCCCAGGTGGCGGTTGTTGAACTGGAAAACTAGGCGGATTCGGGTAACCGAAGTATGGGGGTGGTACCTCCGGAGGACCTGGAACCGTTGTTGCCATACCAGGAGCAAAGTAAGTTGGTTGAATGGGAGCGGGAACTGGCCCCGGTTGAACAAAGGCCGCTGGGTCAGCTCCTGGCGGAGGAGGCACCGTCGGGGGAACTAGGGGAGCCCAATAGCCGGGGAAGGGTGGTGGCAGCGGCGGCGGAGGGGGTACCAGGTGGATATCTAAAGGGTTCATGAAACCCGAGGCTGTGGTAAATTGTCGCAACGCCTTGTTCTTATGATTGTTAGGGTCGTCGTCTCTGGAGGATCCTGGCGGCCCACGGTCTGGCCTACTGGGCTTTGGGTTACCGAGTGGTCGTGATTCTCGGTAGATATAAATGGAAAGCCTGTTAGGATCCTGTCTTGTGACTTCCCAATGGCCGTTGACCGTGGTTCCATCACTGTTGCGATCGGCTATTCGAGTAGGTTTGATTTTAAGTCGCCAGTACAAGTATCCCACCACCAATACGAGGGAGACAATGACGAGAATTATGCCAAACTGTGCGGCATTGCTGAGACAACCCCATCCTGAGCTACCAATGGTGTTAGAAGTACTCTCGTGTATTAAGTCCGTTAGAATCATAAGACATACCAGTCATTACCGGGATCTCGGCGGCGGGGCCCGCTCCATGAATGGAAATTCTGGGGAATGCTCGAGGGTGCCATTATCGAGATCAATCTGCTGTCTAACATTGGCCGTGCAAACTAAGTTGTGCGAGGAGATTGTTGAGAGCGGAGCAATAATGGACCAGTAAGAAGAAATCAATGGCCCGATTGTTGTATGAGAAGCCGTGCTCTTCCTTTCGTCAATGGCTTCTCGGCACACTAAAGGAAAGGAGGCAAAGCTTGAGGCGGGGCTGGTTTCTAACGGTAATCCTAGGGAACAGGGTAGCTCAGAAAAAAATAGCGAAGGGCGGCGGCCAAGGCAGGTACCGACAGGTAGGAGGTATTGAACCCGGGCATTAGGAACCCGGTGAAAAGAAACAGGGCAACTCCCGTCGACCCTCAGTTCACTGGAAAGGACAGCTTGTAATACCGATAAAGGTCAAAACGTTATTATTCTTTCCATGGGTACCTCAGGTACCTAGGTAAGCTTTTGCAATTATATCAGCAAATACTTTCTAACTACTGCCATTTACAAGAGCCCTGGTTCATTTAGCCATCTCGTTCTGTAATTCATGTAGAAGTAATTAGTGTATGTAGACTTTCCGAGTTAACAGTATGGTTCCATGTTCCATATGGACAGGTGGTAACATGACTGGCATCGGTCAAAAAACTTATTATGGTTTAATTCATCATTTCCGGGGAACGTGACTGTGCTCGGTTCGAGAGGAAGGTATGGCTTCGTGGAGCTGAGGTGGGAGTTGGAGGGTGGGTTGACAGCCTTGTTGTTCGGGTGGTTGTCCAATGAAAATTCTCACCGAGACATGGGGGCCCTGTAAGCCGTTTTCCTTTGCAGGGTCCACTGCACTGACCTTCTCAGCCTCATCGCGGCCCATTGAAAGAGTGGAACTCCCTATTCGCGGCTCCCCATCAATGGTGAACAATAGGCACACTCCAACGCGACAATACCTCTCCGCCACGAGCATCCACACCCCTCCCTGGGCCGACGAGAATTCACTTATCCCACCACGATGCGATACTGGCGATAAACATCAATCTTCTACCTAACACTGGATTAAACTTCAATGCAAGTTCCGCTGCAAACGCGAGTGGAAGGCTCAGATTCTTGTCGGATTTGACGATCTCGACCATTTTCTCGACGCTGCGCACGCCTATTCTCGAATTCGAGTCAAGAAAGGGATAGAAATAGTCAGGCAAAGACTGATTTGACGCCTTTCTTTCCCTTTCGGCACTGATCCGACCGACCACACGCGAAACGCGTCGAACCAAGTCGCAATGACTTCCACACTCCTCAGCAGCCAGATCAATGGCTCCGATGGGGCTACAAAGGGCACCAACGGGGTCGCCGCCCATCTTCCCAAGAGCAAGCGTTTTTCCGACATCCCACCAACCATCGACATTCCGATGCAAGATGACGTCGAGGTCGAGATTGACCTGCAAGTCCTGCCCGACGACCCGACCGAGCTCTGCTCCGTTTTCGAGAACGAACAATCTCCCCGAGAATATTGGATGACGGTGGCGATGGCCTATGCGAAACAGAACAAGATCGACTTTGCGATTGAGATGCTGGCGCGTGGTGCCAATGTCTTGCAGGCCAATCCGCGTGAGAAGCTCAGCATCATCACTTGCGTCTGTTGGCTGTATTTATGGAAAAGCAGAGACGCGCCAAGAGTGGCCCCCGAGGGCGCGCTGGCCTCGGAGACGAAGACAAAGGAGTACTATCTTCAGCAGGCCACCCAGAGCCTCAACGACGCCTCGCGCATCAACCCGGCTTTCCCGCCTCTTTTCCTCGCCCGTGGCGTCCTAATCCTCCTCAAGGCCTCGCTTCAAACATCTTCTAAGGCCCCTGGCGCGGTGGATTCGAACAAGGGAGAGCAGCTGCGAAACGCTCTCAAGTCGTTTGAGGAGGCCGTCCGCGTTTCGCAAGGGAAGAATATGTTGGCCGTCCTAGGCAAAGCGCGCGCGCTCTTCTCTCTCGGGAAGTATCCAGAGGCCTTGGCCTCGTACCAAGAAGTTGTCACCAAGATGCCCGAGTTCGTCGACCCGGATCCGCGCCTCGGCATTGGCTGCTGCTTTTGGCAATTGGGTTTTAAGGACGACGCCAAGATTGCCTGGGAACGCTGCGTCGAGATCAACCCCGACTCTAAGCACGCAAACATTCTTCTCGGCCTCTACCATTTAGATGCGAGTGGCCATGTGCCGACCAATAGCCCAGAGTTCATCAGGTTGTACAAGAAGGCCATGACCGAGTACACACAGAAGTCGTTTAAGCTCGACAAGAACCTCCCACTCACATGCGCCACCTTCGCCGGCTACTTCCTTTCTCGCAAGCAATTTGGGAATGTCGACTCTCTTGCCCATAAGGCCATCCAATACACCGATGTCAACGCTATTGCCAGCGACGGTTGGTATCTCCTCGCTAGAAAGGAGCACTACGATGGTGCGTTGGAGCGCGCGAGGGACTACTACCGTCGTGCCGACGATGCCAGGGGCGGCAATGACCGCGGCTACCTGCCCGCCAAATTTGGTGTTGCGCAGCTTTCGGTGCTGAAGAATGATCTCGGCGAGGCGAAGCTCTTGCTGGACAAGATGATTCAGAATGCCAAGAATTACGAGGCCATGATCCTGCTGGGCACGCTGTATGCTGAAGAGGTGTTTACCAACCAGTCAGCGACCGTCAAGGAGGACAAGAGCGCCGAGGCCAAGAAAGCTATTGGTCTCTTGGAGAGCGTGCGCATTGCCTGGAAAGACCCCAAGAAGAATCTATCGCCTGATGCTTCTGTGCTCCTCAACCTCGCGCGCCTGTACGAGAATGAGAACCCGGACAAGGCGCTGCTGTGCCTCCAGCAGGTGGAGCAGTTGGAGATTGACCAAGTCCCCCAGTCTGAGTATCCTGCGGATGCTCAAGACGAGGCTGCGACCCGTGCTGCCCTTCGAAAACTCCTTCCGCCACAGCTGCTTAACAACATCGGCTGCTTCTACTCTCAGGATGGGAAGCACCCGCTGGCTACCCAGTTTTTCCAAGCCGCCCTCGATTCTTGTGCCCGCATCAGCCAGACGGAGAATGATCTGGACATCGATGCGCTCCTGACGACTATCTCCTTCAATCTCGGTCGGAGCTACGAATCGGAAGGCGATGTTGACAAGGCGGTTGAGACATATGAGCAGTTGCTGAGCCGCCACAGTGACTACACCGACGCGCAGACAAGGCTGGCTTACATCAAGCTGCGCAGGAACCCCACCAAGGAGGGCCCCGATGCTGTAGCAAAGTTGTACCAGGAGAACCCGTCCGACATTGAGGTCCGCTCGCTATACGGCTGGTTCCTAAGCCGGGTGAACCTCAAGAAGAGGCCAGCCAACATCGCAGAGGACCCCGAGCAGCGCCATTACAAGCACACTTTACAGAATTACGACAAGCACGACCGCTACGCCCTCGTCGGCATGGGTAACCTCCACCTCATGTCTGCGCGTGAGATGCGTCGCGAGACCGAGCAGGATAAGCAGAAGCGGAGCGCCGCTTACAACCGCGCGGTTGAGTTCTTTGACAAAGCCCTTCAACTGGATCCCAAGAATGCATATGCCGCTCAGGGTGTGGCTATCGCTCTTGTGGAGGACAGGAAGGACTACAAGAACGCCCTGCAGATCTTCCTCAAGGTTCGCGAGACTATCCAGGATCCTCATGTGTATGTCAACCTGGGCCACATTTACGTCGAGCTGCGCCAGTTCAGCAAAGCCATTGAGAGCTACGAGATGGCTCTCTCCAAGGAGGGCAAAGCGAACGATGCAGGCATCATCTCGTGCCTCGGCCGGACCTGGCTCAACAAGGGCCGCGCGGAGAAGAACCTTGAGGCGTATAAGATGGCCCTTGAGCACGCTAAGAAGGTCAGAAAATCCTCACCCGACCTCCCCCTTTCCGGTTAAGCTAATAAGTTCTCTCTAGGCTCTTTCCATTGCCCCGGAGCAGCTACACTTCAAGTTCAACATCGCCTTTGTGCAAATCCAGCTCGCTCTCACTCTACACTCCATGCGTGACAGCGAGCGCACCTCGTTCCAGCTCGAGGAGGCCGCCGAGGGTCTCGAGTCCGCCATCAAGGCGCTCGACGAGATTGCCGCGTCCCCCTCGCCGCCGTACCCAAAGCACGACATCGAGCAGCGCGCAAACATGGCGCGCAACACACAGCGCAAGCAACTCGAACGTGCCCTGGCCAGCCAGCGCGAGTACGAGGCCAAGAACAAAGAGAAGCTCGCGGCCGCACTTGAACAGCGCCAAGCCGAGCTCCGCCGTCGTGAGGCCGAGCGCCGCAAGGTAGAAGAAGCCGAACGCGAGCGCCAGGAGAAGATCCGCAAGGAACGCGAGGAAATCGCCGTGCGCGACCGCGCCCTAGCCGAGCAGCGCGCCGAAGATGACCGCGCCCGCATCGCGGCCGAGATGACGACCGACAGCGAGACGGGTGAGAAAGTCAAGCGCAAGAAGCGCGCCGCCGCTTCACGTCGCGACCGCGATTCCCGCTCCGGCGAGCCCGCCTCCAAGCGAAGCCGCAAGAAGAAGGCCGCATCATCCCCAGCCGGCTCGGACGCCGAGGATTCCGACGCCGGCGGTGGCGGTGGTGGTGGTGCCGCTCGCAGCCGCAGCAAGCGCCCGCCCAAGAAGAAGCAACGCCTAGCGACCAAGAAGGAGAACTCCAAGTTCAAGTCTGCCGAGATCGTCGTCGACAGCGACGATAGCGACGACAACGAGGGCGACTATCGCGGCAGAA
This sequence comes from Dichotomopilus funicola, assembly GCF_033296635.1. Taxonomy (NCBI): domain Eukaryota; kingdom Fungi; phylum Ascomycota; class Sordariomycetes; order Sordariales; family Chaetomiaceae; genus Dichotomopilus; species Dichotomopilus funicola. The sequence continues at coordinate 115,808 of NW_026944050.1, forward strand.
GTGGAGCCGATGACGACGACGACGATCCGCTGGAGCGTGCCGAGCGCGCATTGGAACGCTCGGCGCGCCGCAGCCGGAGCCGCACTGCGGCGTCGGGCACGGGAGAGGAGGAGAGCGGGGCTGAGAGACGGCCGAGACAGCTGCAGCGGAGGAGACTGCAGCGACGCAGGTCGGCGTCGTCTAGGAATACTGAGGCCAGTGCTGGAGGGGATGAGGATCGCATGGATGTTGATGCGGGCAGTGAGAAGGGGGGCGGGGATGATGATGAGGAAGAGACGGTGGCCAGGCGACCGCAGAATAAGAGGTCGCGCCGTGGGAGGATTCTGGATGAGAGTGATGAGGAAGAGGAGGCGGCTACTGGTGGTGGTGATGCGCCTACTCCTGGTGTTGAGGAGGAGGGTGTTAAAGGTGATACGAGCATGGTGGATGCGAATGATGACGAGTGAGTGTGAGTGAATGAGGCAGGGAAAGGGGGATTTCAGGGAGTTTGGGGGTGATTCGCTCGGTTCGGACAGGTGTGGCGAGATTGTAATATCTATAATTTCCTTATTTGACTGACAGCCATTTTAGAGAGAGGTCTGGTCTAGGTAGTTCGGGTACACAAAATGAGAGCCATGATGCCTTCTGTGAGGTGCGTCTCGTATTTGCTGGGCAATGTTGGAAACTTGCGCGACAGGCGCGGTTTGTCCGCCGTAGCGTATATGTAATATTTATGGCGCAGTTCGTCAATAGTTCCTAGGGTGCAGGGGACACCAAACGGAGTAACGTCCTGTATATCGCGTTGGGCTACCGGCCCTTTTCCTTTCCCAACCTATTCTTTATGCTAACTGTACACTTCTAGATATATTGACACCTAGGTAATATCCTACTTACCGTACAATGCTCACTTCTTACCACCCGTTGGGTGTGTAACGCCTGGGTCAGCCAACCATCCCACTTATATTCCTCAAGTCTATTCCAGTCAACCCGGTGTCCTTGGCCTTCTTCATCTCGTATCTCTTTGCTGCAGCCCCCTTCTCCATTGAAACTGGGATTCGTTCATATCCCCACGGTCCCAGCAACAATCCTCCGCAACATCGCCCCCCTTTCCCAGTGTTCCCTCTCGCCATGCACTTCCCCTGCATTAAAAACCATTTCCAACCGAAACATCTTGACTAGCGCCCAGTTGTCTTCTGCACCTTCATCCCCATCCCCATGACCATCCCTTCCGACCAGGATGTCAACCTCGTCTGGACCCTTCAGCCCTAGCACACCCGTTAAACAGTCGCGGTATATCTCTTGGGGGTAACGGTCTCCTGTGGCAATGCGGCCTTCATTGATATCGGCATGTGAAGAGACGGTGCTGCCGACGAGGGCGAGAAAAAGGAGGATAGGTCGGATAAAGGCGAGGTTGTGTTGGTCCGGGGGTGGGATTGTGCTTTCATTGCTGTTGTCGGATCGGTCTTCGTCTCCATCAAAGTCGAGGTTTGCATCGTTATCATCGCCACGGTGACCATCCAAGTCATCTCTGTGACTGGTAAACATCCTCAATCCCAAAACCTCTGTTATGTCCTGCTCTTCTTCCTTCACTTCTGGGCCTGGATGACCACTGCCCGTTGACCTCCGACCTTCCCCTTTACCATTACCGTCTCCAGTGCCACGATCACTTCTCGCAGCCCTTCCACTAGTTCCGTACCATTGCAGCACCTCTTCCAAATGATATCGTAACAGTGCCAACATCACCGCATACCCTCCCGAATTGCGTGGCCAGTCTGGCAACAACTCCTTTAGGTGCAGTAGCGCAGCGATACGAAGAGCGGGCTCAAGTGGACTGACTCGTTCGTGGCCGGGGCTCTTCCTCCTCCTTGTGTGTTCCTCCATCTCATCTTCGCCAATATCCCCCTCTTCTTCTTCCCGGAAAGGGATAATCGGAACCGACGGAACTAACCGATGATTTCCCCCGTACCCTCCCATCTCCGCCTCTGCCCCTGTCACCCTTTCCCTATCCCCTTCTCCCCCAATTGGACCATCCTCCTTTTTTGTTACCCCGCTTTCCGTCACCCCCGTCTCTATTTCCATCTCCATTTGCAACCCAAAACCCCCCTGAGTTTGGGAGCCTCGCCCCTGGTTCCAGACCCTAGTTTCTGTCGAGTATGGATTCATCCCCATCCCGGAACGCCAATCTGCAATGGTTGGTGCGGCACGAAGGGGTCGTGGGCGAGTCAACAGGACATGGGTGATGCGCTGCCATTCTTCTGTGAACACGTGTGGGTCAAATAGAAGAGGAGCTGGAGGGTTGCTTGTTTGGCTCGGTTGGCTAGGCTGTTGTTGTTGTTGAAATTGCTGGTATCGTTGCCGGGGCCGTCGAGCAAGATAGATGGCGGAGGTTAAGTCTGCTAGCGCGGAGAGAGCGTCGATTACGTCTGGGTGGATATGGAACGGGTTTAGGAGGGTAGAGAGCGAGTGAGCGGGTGATGGTGATTGGTGTTCTTGAAATTCTGTGGGGAGAAGGGAGGTATACTGCTGTTGTCGAATGAATGGAAGATAGGGGGTTGAGGCAAGAGCGGTGGCTCCTCGGAGGTCAGCTCTAAATTACCATTGCGGACGAGGTTAACTTGAGGTTCGATAGGTAGCGCCGCATAGATAGGGAAGTAACACGAGCACACGTACTTATACATCGAGGCTAGCAGCCATGGTGGTAAGCCGGCCAACCCCCCATGGAGGTCTAACACTTTTCGCAGTCCGGACATATGAAGGTGCCAGTGATCGAGACGGCCGACAAAACACTGGGAAGGAGAAGAGAGGAAATGGACATGTTAGCGAGGTTGCCCTGAGTGGTGGGTTGTCATGTTCATATCTTATACGTCAGAAAACTAGAAGGAAACCCGGTCTGTACATACCCCTAAGCACGCCAACTTTGATATGCATAGTAGCGTGACCGCATCTACAGCATTTTGTTGCCGGCCCAGCTTCTGATTCAGAATGGCGCAGACACTCGATATGTGATACGTAAGGTCCTCAGGCTCGGGTCGTTCCATCTCAACCGACTCAACCATGGCCCCGCACATGAACACACAGTGCTGCGCGGCCCGGTCGCCGGCTATCATCGAGTACATATCGGCGCCCCGTGAGGGGTTGTAGGTGATCAGGTCTTCATAAGGGTACATGGTGCGTGAACCCGAGGAGGAGTAGCCATGGAATCGGCTGTCGTCTATTAGAGCCGGCTCGGCTTGGAGCCTCCTAGGGACTCCCTCGACCGGGCTGGCTGACGCTGCGTTTGTGTTCGGCTGGGGCTCGCCTCGGCCGAAGGGCGGACGTCCTAGTTGGGAGCTCAGTTCCCCAAAGGGCGGGGGCGAAGGTTGGTGCGGTGGCGTGTTTAGTTTGGGCGTCGTATCAGTCGGCGATTTCCCTTTGTTAACGGTGGCTTTTCGGCGCCGTCGTGCACCGTGGGCCGCAGTCGAGGGCAGCTGCCCAGAGGAGTCGATATTCCTTCTTTGAGTGGCTTCTGGTTGAAAATGGTGATCGCCACCGTGCTCTTCCTCGATGAACCTAATCTCCTGCTGCTGTGACGGACCCGACGCTCCCGGAACACCCCAGGGGGTCGGCTGTCCAGACCCGACAGCGTTAACATCGTGTGGGGAAGCGTTGACAAAGGACATGCCGTTGAATCTTTGCCTGGAGACCTGCATGCCGCGGCGAGTTTTGACCAACTTCCCGTCCTTGACGGTTGCGTTGAAGTGGTCCATGGTTGCTACTGTTATCTAGCTACAGCGTGGTAAACTGCAGACTTCTTAGGACCAACCACCTAGCTAGCGACGGAGGAGGTTTGTGGTTGCCGTTGTTTTTATCTAGCAGAAAGACTATAGATCACCCCTTTCTTGGGAGACCTGGTCAGCGGGCTGAAAGGGGTAACTACCAAACAAGGCGTTTAGGAGAAGGCACCTGCAACGGGGTAGCTGCAACGGGAGCAACAGCAGCAGCCAATATGGAGCCAGACGCAAGATAAAAGAGTATGGTAGTAGCAATGGTCGACATGATTGGCGGCCTTTCCAACGTTTTCTTCAAACGGCAACAAGAATCAAGTCCCCTGCCTTCTATACTCCTCTCCTCGGCTTCTTCTACTCTTCCTCCTTCTGCGACTAGTTACCCGCGGCTGTTGCGGGTTTGCCGTGCACACAAACTAGGCGCTATCACGTCACATTAGGTCTCCTTTTTTCCTCTTCTCAGCCAGCCAGAGGACCAACCAAGCAAGAAGTCAGCAGGCCCTGATACACACCACCAACATTGGCCCCTGGGATCTTGCAGTCCATCGCGGAGAACGGCCTGCAGGTTTGTGCAAGACTAGTCAGTTGAACAAAAAAGAACAGGGGCGGCCGGTTGAGTTGTTTTGGCGGCAGCGGGCCCCCTTTAGCTAGACTATACGAGGCAATGCTACCGGATACGGGTTTGACCCCCGTATACGCAAAAGACAAATCAAGGTTTTTTAACCCAAATGTGTGCTGCCTAATTTGTCCTGGAAAATATGAGTAATCCGACCAGAGCATTGGGGGGCAAATTGTGTCCCTTGTTCTGGAGCTTCGTTTCTCAAGCAAAATGGGAAGTCGCCGGCTGGGAGAATTGGAACAAAGTAACAACTAAAAGTGCTAAAGACGATAGTGCCGCACTCCACCGAGGCTCTCGTGGGTAAAAGTTCCGTTTCAACCTAGTGGTGCTCAAGCTGACACAATGCTTATGTACAAGCTTGCAGCATGTCGATCCGGCCCAGGTTCACAAAGTGCCATGGCGCGGGGGGGGGATGTCGACCGATGTTGCAGGGTACGATCCCCGATCTGTCAAACGCGCGGAGGTTCGGCGATGGTATGTTCGCATGGTCGTGGTCGCATGGTCGCCCCCAACGGTACCGCGGGTCTCACGTCAGCGACTTGCTATATTTTCGGAGGGGATCTGGGAGAAGGGGCAGGTGGTCTCGCCCCTGCTTTGCTTTCTCGTTGTTATCTCCGAGTTCGAGCGGGAGAGGTCTCGCTGCCGTCGGTATAACATCTGACCTGTCATCAACGCACGAGCCGTTCTCGACAAATCAACCGAGACAACCTCACTTATTTCGACTCTTGCTGCCACGTCCAGCCCACTACTCGGGTGCTCGACGATAATAATCCTACGGCTTCAGTCGGGTTCAGCGGCAGACTGGTTCGGAATACTCCCTGCCTGGCAAAGGGGCGGCCACACCGAGACACAGAACCAGCACCGGCGGGACGGCCTTGCACATTATGTGCTTAACCCATCAACAGGGCTGGGCACCTGATGCTGATCTCGGAAGTCAGCTGAGTCTTGTCGGACAGGAACGCGAGCATGGGTTTTAGAACGCTCCGCGTATGAGGTTGACCCGTCGTCGAGGTACCAGCCTGGAGGATCTCTTCTAGGCGACTCTGACGCGCCGTATCCGCCCGGTAGCCGCGGGATCAAGAGATGCTTCGATAGTACGAATACCGCCGCCGAGTAATCGAACTCTATCAACCGGACTCGCTGTTGGCAAAGTTTGCCAGTGATGGCACCTGGGCCGCACGAAAATTAAACTGACTCGTGACTGCGTCTCGGGCGCACCATCCAGCATGTATTATGCTCCCTGTGGGGAATACGAAGGGGTTTCTTTGCGAATGCGGAATGCCGAGCCCAACACTTTCCGAGTGGTGGTGTTAAGATATGCACCACACTCTTTGCTCGTTAATATTTGGACACGTCTCTATCTCGGACTGCCAGGTGATGCTAGCGCCAAAGGCGACGAGACCGGCGAATAACGACATCCCGCGATTGTTGCCGGCGATGGGTATCCGAGCCGTCAATGCGAACCCGCACAAAGATAAAATCGACATCAATCCTCGTATCAATGCTCGGCAACAAAACACGGGCCTGGAAGAGATGGAAACGTTAGCTCCCACTCTATGGGCGGCGTTTGTCCGGGTCTGAGAGAGGGCAACACCTACAACGGACCCGCCGGTGACGTTAACAACGTGAGCGATTATCGATACTCCATTGTTCAGGGAAGGGACGATGTCGAAAATTATCGTCTTCGAGGGAGCTCGGTTTACTACGCGCACTACAGCCGAGACGGTAGGTCATTTTTATCAATTGGGACGCGGAGCGGTCTTGGGGGTCTCTCTAGCAATTTTACGACCTTCCGAATGCTTAGACCAGATAAGAGCGCCGGAAGTACCTTCCAGCCGTGAATCAGAACGGAACTGGGGGCCGCTGTGGTCTGCTTTTCACGGCTCAATTGCTTGATATGAACAAGGCGTGGAAGGTGGAAGGTCGAAATGAAGCAGGAGTGCAGCTGCGAGTTGGGTAGAGTAAACCCTAGTTAACCCGCTCCTAGCAGATCCCGAGCGAAACCCGAGATTGCCGAACAACCTCACCAAGGGAACTTCCAAACGCAACACCAACATGATAAAAAGAGGAAATCCAGGGGGAAACAACCATGAGGTCGGATCCAAGCATCTGCTTTAGCATACCCCAGCGTTGTTATTCCTGAATCTCAGGTCACCAATGCGACCGCCCCTTTGCCCTATGTATTGCTCTTTCCCCTCTCCCTCTCCAAACTGTTGCGAGGTACGAGCAAGACAACTTACTTGTTCCGACTCCCGCCCGTTTGTGACTCATTGCTTCTACGAAATATAGTTACCTTTCCAAGCTAACGAGGTATTGTCAGTCGTAGTCTACTTAACACTCCTGGGAGACACTCACCTCCGGGTACTAGCGCCGCAGCATACATGACCAAAGAAATCGGTCGCAGATCCTCATCGGTCGACTTCTCTAAGTAATGATGCCAAAAGTCCACCACGGACTGCACCTTTTTCTCCATTCCGGCCTCAGCTCCGAAGCAACGCAAGCCCAAACAGGTCCCAAATTCGCGGAAGGCCAGCCGCCTCGAAGCATCGCGGGCCATCAGCCCCCTTTCCTCGTCCAATATCATCTCTGCCATCTCCAGGCTCTGGCCACCCAATAAATCGGCCCAGTCCTCTTTGCCCTTGAAAAAATGGCACATCCATAACCCCATCCCAAGGTCCAGCGGATCGCGGCTAGCGCTTAGCTTACCCGTGCGGTTCATCAGCCTCCGATAGTCCTCAATCTCGCTGCTGAGATCACCCGCCTTGGAGGAGGGAGAGTCACTATGGATGTCTTTCGCCGTCTGTCGTAACAGACTATAAACGACATATCCCGTTGCCGCGTCAAGATGACCCTCCGAAGGGACCAGCACAGTATTCATATCCGTGGATATCTTCCAAACCATCCGAAGCGTTTCGACACTTGCACTTCCACCGACATCTGGCTCACTCCCCCTTCTTCGCCGCAGAACAAAATGCGGATGTATCGCCTTCGCCAACTGCACCGCAAGCCTGTTATACTCCCCTTCGCCCGTGGCCCTTGCTAACCGATCCAGCGCAAACATCCATAGCGTAAGATAATGATGATACTGCCCGTCCCCATCCGGCCCCTTCTCCTCCATCTTCCCGATCCTCAACCCCCCAGCCAACGGCTCTTCATCCGTCGCCCGTGGGAGCCGTGCCTTTCCATCGCGTGTACGGCCCAGCACATCGTGCACTGTCTTAGCCAGCCTCTGGGCAATGGTCAGGTAGCTTGTGGAACCCGTCTCGCGCGCCAGTGAGATGAAGTTGACAACCCCGAACGCGTCGGTCCAGAGGTACCGACCGCGATGCCCGCCAGCCCCAGGTTGGGAGGGCGCGGTCCAAGTGGACACGGTGTCGGCAGGGAGCTGGTCGGTATTGCCGTAGACGAGCCGCATCGCTTCGGTGAAGTGGAGGAGGTTGGGGTTGGTGGTAACCGTTGCTGTGGTAGTCATTGTGCGTGTTATGGGTCTTATTCGGTGGATCATGGATTTGGGATCTGAGCTTAAACCAGGTGCATGGGAAGCTCTAATTGCGCTGCTTTTCGTTTGTTGTTGCTTGTCTTGAACGCCAACTGCGATATGCTAGTATCTTGCCACGAATACGGTCCTGATCATCAGATCGGAGGTGACGTAGAGGGACGTCATCATTAACATTGCTGTCGGGCATGAGATGGACATCTGACATGGTACCAGCGAATGTGACTTTTCCAAGTTTGTTGAACCCGAACCTCGTCAAATCCTGAATCCTACTACCGGTGTATGTGGTGAAGAATAGCATTACTCGGGGGCATGATATCGTTACCTTACTTGGCCTCTGGTTCAACAGGCTCTGCTTTCCTAGCTGGATTTAGTACACGGGCACGCCCTCACCAAAAGTATGAAACTACAGGTTCGACAAGACGTCTGAATCTGCCGCCGACTTCACACGGGCGACTTCACGCGCTGCTTGACCGGTTTTCTAGGGCTGCGGGGGGAGGGGAGATGGGGGGAGCGTATGCATCAACCATCCAAGGACAAAGATATGCGAGGGCAGAAAGTCGTAATTGCCATCATATCCAAACTCCACCGGCTGCGTTGTTGAGCCGTGTCTTGTTCTAGGTGCGGGAGAAAGCCACATCTTTGTGACGGCCATAAAGGGGCAGCGCAGCTGATCTCGGTTTTGTGGCCAGTCTGAAGAAATCGTCTTGATGCGGGCAAAGTGACTCCAGAGCGGCCGAGTTGGGGGCCGCGAGAGATGCACGTGACTGATGTCATCAGTGGGGCCCTTGGTCAAGCTGTTGTGGAGCCGTTGGTCTGTTTTGGGTTAGATCAAAATCATGCCCCTCATTGGTCTAAAGCTGCCCCACGCTGTTGGTTTGAATGTTCGAGGGGCTTCTGGAGCCTGCGGGATGCTTCCACTGCTTCCACGAGGCTCCTGGCTGCCGCCCGCTCCCTCGAGGATCTTCAACCTACTTCTGGTTCTTGCTTGAGCACCCTCAAGTTCTCCGATTTCCCACTCATATCTCACGATATAATCGTGCTTGAAGTTCCCCGAGCTGGGTCTTCCTGTTCTCTTGTTTTTCATTCTGCAAACAAAGCTCGAGGACGACGACGAAACCATCCTAACAGCTGCCCCATATCTCCCTAATATTGCAGCCTGACGTCACTTGACTTGATCAAGAACCAACGACGTAACCACTATCTTTCCGAAGTTAATAGTCCAAGACAGCCGCACGAAACAGAGTCGAGACATCGGTCTCGTACCAAACTGATTCAACATGAATTCGAAAATGGAGTTCACCGACCGTGCCAAGAAGGCGTTGGAGGACGCCATGGTGCTGGCCGAGCAGTACGCCCACTCCCAGCTTCTACCGCTGCATCTCGCCGTTGCTCTCCTCGACCCTCTCCCCGACCAGAGCAAAGACCAGCAGAATGCCCCCCCAGGCACGACGAGTTCCCTCTTCCGCCAGGTTATTGAGCGGGCCCACGGTGACCCTCAGCTCTTCGACCGCTCTCTCAAGAAGAGTCTCGTCCGGCTCCCGAGCCAGGACCCGCCACCTGACCAGGTCTCGATGGCGCCCTCCTTCAACAACATACTACGCAAATCGATGGACCTGCAGAAGGTGCAGAAGGACACGTACATTGCTGTCGATCATCTGATCACCGCCCTGTCGGAGGATCACTCGATCCAGAACGCACTCAAGGAAGCCAATATCCCCAAGCCGAAGCTCATCCAGGATGCCATCACGACCATCCGTGGCACCAAGCGCGTCGATTCACGCAACGCCGACACCGAAGAGGAGAATGAGAACCTCGCTAAGTTCACTATCGACATGACGGCGATGGCCAGGGAAGGCAAGGTTGACCCGGTCATCGGACGTGAGGAAGAAATTCGCCGCGTCATTCGCATCCTTTCTCGCCGAACCAAGAACAACCCGGTGCTGATCGGTGAGCCCGGTGTGGGCAAGACGACCGTTGTCGAGGGTCTCGCCCAGCGTATCGTCAACTCCGATGTCCCTGATAATCTAGCAGCCTGCAAGCTCCTTTCCCTCGATGTGGGTGCCTTGGTGGCTGGTAGCAAGTATCGCGGCGAGTTCGAAGAGCGTATGAAGGGGGTCCTGAAGGAGATTCAGGAATCTAAGGAGATGATTGTTCTCTTCGTCGACGAGATCCATCTCCTCATGGGCGCTGGTTCATCTGGTGAGGGCGGCATGGATGCGGCCAACTTGCTTAAGCCCATGCTCGCTCGCGGTCAGCTGCACTGTATTGGCGCTACCACATTGGCTGAGTACCGCAAGTACATCGAGAAGGACGCCGCTTTCGAGCGTCGTTTCCAACAGGTCCTCGTCAAGGAGCCGTCGATCCCCGAGACGGTCTCCATTCTTCGTGGGCTCAAGGAGAAGTACGAGGTCCACCATGGTGTCAACATTGCCGATGCCGCCATCGTCGCCTCTGCAAACCTTGCTGCTCGTTATCTTACTTCTCGGCGTCTCCCTGATTCGGCCGTTGATCTTATCGATGAGGCGGCCGCGGCTGTACGAGTCGCCCGGGAGTCACAGCCCGAGGTAATTGACTCTCTCGAGCGTCGCTTGCGGCAGCTCAAGATCGAAATTCATGCACTCGGCCGTGAGAAGGACGATGCCTCGAAGGCCCGCCTCGCTCAGGCGAAGCAGGATGCTGAGAACGTCGAGGAGGAGCTTCGACCGCTGCGCGAGAAATATGACCGCGAGCGTCAGCGCGGTAAAGATATCCAGGAGGCCAAGTTGAAGCTAGAGAACCTCCGGGTCAAGGCTGAGGATGCCAGCCGGATGGGCGACCACAGCCGTGCCGCCGACTTGCAATACTACGCCATTCCCGAACAAGAGCAGGTCATCCGGCAGCTCGAGAAGGAGAAGGCCGCCGCCGACGCAGCATTGAACCAGAGCGGGGCTGATTTGGGCGGTTCCATGGTGACCGACGTCGTCGGGCCAGACCAAATCAACGAGATTGTCGCCCGCTGGACCGGCATTCCCGTGACTCGCCTCAAGACGTCGGAGAAGGAGAAGCTGCTGCAGATGGAGCGCGCGCTTGGCAATATCGTGGTCGGCCAAAAGGAGGCAGTCCAATCCGTGTCCAACGCCATCCGATTGCAGCGGTCTGGCCTGGCCAACCCGAACCAGCCGCCGAGTTTCCTCTTCTGTGGTCCCTCGGGTACCGGCAAAACTCTTCTCACCAAGGCACTGGCGGAGTTCTTGTTTGACGATGCCAAGGCCATGATCCGCTTCGACATGTCCGAGTACCAGGAGAGGCACTCGCTCAGCCGTATGATTGGTGCACCTCCTGGATACGTCGGTCACGACGCGGGCGGGCAGCTGACGGAAGCCCTTCGCCGGAAGCCTTTCTCTATCCTGCTTTTTGACGAGGTTGAGAAGGCGGCAAAGGAGGTGTTGACGGTGCTGCTGCAGTTGATGGACGATGGCCGCATCACGGATGGACAGGGCCGCATGATTGACGCCAAGAACTGCATCGTGGTCATGACATCCAACTTGGGCGCCGAGTACCTGGCGCGCCCGAACGGCAAGGACGGCAAGATTGACCCCACGACGCGCGAGCTCGTCATGAACGCGCTGCGCAACTATTTCTTGCCTGAGTTCCTCAACCGTATCTCGTCCATCGTCATCTTCAATCGGCTGACGCGTCGCGAGATTCGCAAAATTGTCGACCTGCGCATCAGCGAGATCCAGAAACGGCTTGCTGACAACGACCGTAATGTCCTTATCCGCGTGTCGGAAGCCGCCAAAGACAAGCTTGGCGCCGCTGGCTACTCGCCCGCCTACGGCGCTCGGCCTCTACAGCGTCTGCTCGAGAAGGAGGTCCTTAACCGCATGGCCATCCTCATCTTGCGCGGAAGCATCCGTGACGGTGAGGTCGCCAATGTCGACGTTGTCGACGGCAAGGTCACGGTCCTCCCTAACCACCAGGACAGCGAAGGCGAGGACGAGGATATGCTGGTGGACGAGGACGAAGCATTGGATGAGCTGGCTCCAGATTCAATGGATGAAGATATTTATGACTGAAGAGGAAGAAAAGGTGGATGGACAGGGTGCCCGAGGCGACCTCCAAAATGATGACCGTTGCATGATGATGATGGGTTCCGATTTGGCGTTGCGGGAGGAGCGTTTGTATTATGGTTTTGTAACGACGTGTTTTATTACCAATTAGGGGTGGATAATTCGGTCAACAATTGACCAGTGTTTATAGAGGTAGATAGTTCCCTCACCATTAACAAAAATGGAAACTTTGTACTTCAAATGAAACCAAGAGGGAAAAACGACTCTGATGCTTCCTCCGTGTCTCGTGCAGAGCGAAGTCACTTGGGTGGACAGAACGCCAAGCTCAACAACCATAAGCCCCACAAATTCTGACCAGTCGCCATCCCCAATTGGTCCTAACCCTGGCACTCAAAAATTATTAGCACTCAAAGACAAGATGGGAAACACCACCCCACACCATATCGATCGCAACATTTAATACTTCCCCCCGGTGTCTGAACGTGGGCCTGCCGTGAAGCGGGCCATCTTCAAACTCGACATCCGTCGGTAAATCCTCCTCCGGAGAGCCCGAGGATTAGGCACAAAGAAGCTAGCTGTGCTTCCATCCTGGGCCAGCGTCTTGACCCCGCGTCCTTTCAACCCATCTACACCCCCACCGACGGCGACGAAAAATCGAAACGATGAGCTCTCTCCGGCCATTATCGCTTCTCCGAAGCAGTAGCCAGCTACCGATTCTCCTTCACAATTACGGCGGGCCGGCGCGGGCCACACGGACGATAGCAGCGACAAGGGCGATGACAACTGGGACAGCGACGAGAAAGACGCCCACGACGCCGACGTTAGCAGCCACAAAAAATAGGAGGTGCGCCAGTACACAAGCGGCCGCTACGAGCACGCCGACGAGTGGCGAGTCTGTGCCGGCGCCCGTGGAAAAGCAAGAGTTCAAGAGGTCCGACAAGCCGGGGTACCGCCCACGCGGGTTACCTCCGCCGCGGCATGCCGAACGCATCTATATACACAACCACATGGTGGAAAATTATACGGTGTTCTCTATGAACCCTCATTTAAATGTAGGTTCTCTTTCTGTCTATGCTCGTCTCGTACCTTTGCGTTCCTATCCACTTCGTCGCTGATCACTTCTCGTCTACCTACCAGCCCACAAAAGCATTCCGTCAGTTCGCCTACACCGGCAAGAAGCTCGTCCCCGCCAAGCTGCGAAGGGACTACTGGAACCCGCTGGCCGTTATCGAGTTCGAGGAAGGTCGCGGCGACATTGGCCGCAGCGTGTACCAAAAGCTGCGAGAGTTCCAGAAGCGTCATCAACTCGAATGGGAAGACCCGGCGCTGCTAGCCATGAGCCGCGAAGAGCGTGGTCACGCCCTCAACGACCAGCGGGCCAATTGTATCGCAGACTTGGCTGCGGTCCTGGCCGGTGCTGGCAAAGCCAACCGCATGGTGGACATCGACGTGGCGAAAGACCGGGATCCGAGGATGGGAAAGCGCGGGAAGAACAAGACGGGCGTGACGGGCGTAAAGAGGGTCATCTCCGTCGAGAAGGCTCCCGTCGACGCAAACGCCCCCGCAGATGACCCGGAGGATCATAGCCCTGCCAGCGGGCACGGCCGTGCATTGGCGACGATCGAGCTGGTCAAGGACGGCGTGTCTCAAATAGTCAGGGGCGTCCCGCTCAACGGGGCGACCGTGTACTGGGCCAACGAGCAGGACAAGTACTTCGCGTCGGAGTGGACGGATAACGTGACGCACGTCATTGGGCTGCCAGTCAAGACGCCAAAGAGACACGTCGTGGCGGCTGCAGCGGCGGCGGAGAAGGCTGCTAAAGAAGCAGCTGCAGCTCAGGAAGGAGAGAAGGAGACGGCCGTTGCGGAGGGCCAGGAAGCGACTGTGGAGAGTCAAGCAGCTGCAGAGGCAAAGCCCGATGCGGCGGCCGACGCCAGTGAGATTAAGCCCGAAGCGGGAGCTGAAGCCACGAAGAAAGAATAAGGAGATGGTATGAGGTTTTCTGCGTCGGGTTCGAGGCTCGAACGAGATTTTTACCCAAAACAGGTCGTCTCAGTCAAGCGAGTCAGGTAGAGAGAACCTTGAGAGGTGGGCAGTTTTTTTCTAGAAAAAGCTACCATCGACCATGTATGTACTGTATGTAAAATGTATATCACGCGATAAAGACTCACCATGGCCGCTAAAAAATGCACAGCATCTAGATGAATGAATGCCCGCCATTTGACATTACAGTACGTAGTTAAGGTAGATAGTATACCCAATGAAAGGGTATCATGCGACGAGAACCGGTAAACAGCAACTCCCCCCCGGTCAAATGCTAAACAATCTATGCCCCTTCCCCCTTCACCGTCCCCCGACGCCCCGGCTCTTGAACCCCCTTTAAACCTTGATAGCAAACGACTTGAGATACTCGTAGTCGGCCACATTGGCATTGACACACTCGCGAATGATTTTCTGACCCTCCTCGCCAAACTTGTTGCGCCACTCTTCATCCTCTTGTTTTTCCGTTGGTGTTTTCTGTGAGGGATGGAGTCAGCGTTACCGTCACCCAGGAACCTAGCAGAAGGGGGGAGGGGAAAAAACGGAAGCGCTCACCTTAGCGTGCACCCTAGCCCGTAGCTCAGTGCTCGCAATCGCGTCGTCGTGAAACCCGTCCCACTTGGCAAATGCAGCAATCGCCCGCTGCTGACTCTCTTCGTCGCCCCATTTGAGCATGCCATCGTGGTAGTCCAGGCCGATATCGGCGCAAAAGGCCTCCACCACTTCTGCTGGCTTGTCCAACAGGTCATCGGCGTCGACGACCGTGACCTTGAGGGCCGAGGAGCCGGTACCATTGACACCGTTTGCTGTCTCCCCGGACTTTGGCTGGATCAGACCTTCGTGGAGGAGGTAGTCGAAGAGGCGGCGAAGCTCGTCGTAGCCGGCCTCACTGGGCATGAACTTGTGGAAGCCGGTGCGCGTGGATAACGGCGGGACAGTGCATCGGTAGTAAGAGGGTATCGCACGGCGTGGGTGGCGGATGAGGAAGGTGAAGTGGAATTCGCGGAGCGCAGATGCCGGGAGGACTGTGGGATTGGCGCGTTGCGATTGCGGTGCTGATGCTGATTGTTTTGCTTCGTTCGAGGCGAGGGATGGGGCGATGCTGACGGGCTGTTGATGAGGGGGGAGAAGATAATGGGCAATATCTTTGATGAAGAGCCGTTTGCCCTGGGTGTGATGTGTCAGTGCTAGGCAAGATAGGCTGAGAGGGCGAGACCTGGGTACAACTTGCGACTTACATCACTGTTGGCTGGGTTTAACAGACCATCGAGCACATCTCGATATGTGGTGTTGGCAAATCCGCTCTCCTGCCTTGCCTGCCCGTCGTTCTCATAACGACCGCTCAATCGTTCCGGGCCGAAGTAGAAGGCATCGCCAAACGGCTCGTGGACGCAATGTAGAACGTCGGTCCGGGTCATGAAGACTCGTTCGAAGGCAGTTGAGCAGGCCCGGGGGTGGGTAGCCACAAGGATCGGCTTGTTCGACATGGTGGAAAACGTTGACGTGATCTCGGGAGATCAACAGGTACGGACAATGTAAAATGCGATTGGTTGGGAGAAGACAAAAAAGGAGAAAGGAGAAAGGAAGAGAGGAGGGTAAACAGGGTCGGGTCAGATTAGGAACAGAGAGCGCCAGAACAAGAGGCTGCAGAATCCTTACTCCGCCAGAGACTTAAATACCTTCCACAACATACGAGATACCTACGTTATCACTACCCGATAAAGCTTGCATTGCTCGACGAGACTAGGCCTACAAAGTAAGTAGATCCAGCGCTCGCCTGCAAGAGTGGCGGCGGGCGGACTCGCCGAATTCGAGACCTGCATACGCAGCCCGCAGTGTACTTCCCCATCAAGCAAGCGATGGAAGTTTCTTCTGGCGGCAAAAGAATTGAGACAACAAGAAGAGGGGCCCCACGTCACGGCGCAAGGAACCGAACTCCTTCTGCCCCATCCAGCCCCTCGAAACCCCTCTCTCCTCAGGCCCTTAAATCAGGTGGACCGAGGTATCGACTAGCGACACAAGGAATCGCCAGGGAAGAGCCACGGAGATCCTACCGGTCAAGCCATCGCTTGCAGACTTTATTGAGACGACGGCGAGGGAAAAGAGGGGAGTTCCATGAATCCAGAGCTCCAGGAAGGGATCAAGGCAAGACAAGACGAGATGAAGACAGGTGGATAGAGAAAGCTCGACCCAGATTGGGTAGCCTTTGAGTCAACCCGCAACGCACGTGCGGATCAACCCCCACCTGCCCCTGGGCGGCGAATAGCGCCGCATGGTTCAGTGGGTTTCCCCGGCCGGGCGGCACCCTGGAGGACTTGAAATGCGCGCGTTGTTGTGGGGTCATGCTGTCATAACCCCTGCTTCTCGTCTTTTTCGGTGCGCCGTTATGACGGGAGTGTTACAATTTTCCTTCCGGCCTCTTGATGCTTGCTGCGAGATGTCGATGGTGGGCTGAACCGACGGGACATACGAACGATAGTTGCTGCAGGAAACACGCGAGCGGGCAGGGAGTACGGGGATTAGGACCTGAGAGAAAACGAGAGTTCGGAAAAAAGTTATTTGGGGAAGCCATTTGAAAGTCAAAAGATCCAAATAGCAAGTGAGGAACAGATGACGTCACATTGAACCCTGCCAAGCACAGGTACACAACATCCTGAGGAAAGGAGAACAGAATTAACATACACGTAGTTACCAGTTTTTTCTCGGCGTTATCGAACCGGCCGTTGGAGTAGTGTGGGACGGTCCTGCCTTGTTGCTTGGATATCCACCACATGGGAGAAAAGATGGAAACACGTCTGCTTGCCGTTCCCGGCGTACACTGCATATAACAAAAAGTGCCATTCGTCTCATCTTGAATTGCTCAAAGCTTACCACCCCCACGACAATGCTTGTTCTTCTCACAATCTGCCAGCATGCAAAACCAGTACACTTGCGCCAACAAGCCTATTGGACTAAGCTCAATGCACAACATCTCGCGCAACGACCCGCCTGTGCCGCCTTCGGCACACCCTGGAGAAGTGCACACATAAATCGATCCCTGCCCCGCAGCCCCTGCCGAGCTATGACTACAATTAACCCGCTAATTATCCAACAATTATATTCATAGATTCCCCCCGATCCCTCGATCTGGCGCCACCACTCCCCTTTCCCCCCATTACCCTCACCGGCCGCTTCCTTGTGTCTGTTACTGTGTCTTCTTTTGCTTCGCTTCCCTCGTTTCCCCGACGACATTACCACCCCCGCTTTTCCACACACCGGCTAGCCGCCACACCACCCACGCAAACCCAATGACCACCGCCGCCGTTGTGCCTGCGCCCACCCACTCGGCCCGGTCTAGGTCAAGTACCGGCACCCGCACTTCGTTCACTAGCGATGGACTGCTCGCGGTGACGGCCGGCTGGGGCTCGACATGCCAAAACACCGTACCAGCCGCAAACAGCTCATCATACCCCAGATGTGTCTTCTCGAATGGATTCATTGGGGGGAACTTCTCCGCAGCCGATTCCCGCTCGTCCTCGCCGGGCTCACATGCCCAGAACACTGCTGGGTACGGCATTGACACGGCAGAGTACCCGCCGGCGCCGGCCGAAGGAGCGAGGTAGCGTAGGTGGAGGGGAATTTCGGCCGTCCACTCGGAGCCAGATGACAATGATGGGACGAGGGAGGGGTCGGCTAGCTGCAGTAGGATGGCGGAACCCCATTGCGGTAGGACATACTCAGGACCTTCGAGGTCGACGGGTTGGGTGGTGTGGCGCAAAGTGGATAGATTTTTGGAAGCGAGGAAGAGGGGGTCGGAGAGCTGGTACTTGTCGGCGAAGATGCCGCGAGGGAGGGTAAGGTAAGCGTAGGGGTGGCATGCTGCGGTAGTGTAGTCATTGTCGTCGTTGTTGTCCCCTGAAGGCGAGAACGGAGGCGGATGAGTGGAGGTCAGACGGAGCTGAAGTGTGGGATGAAGGCCCGTGGGGTTCAGGAAGCCAGCGGAAAAGGCCGACTCAGCATCGCGATGGCGCGACGGGAAGGTGAACATGGTCGGCGACGGCTTCGAATCCTGGCCGAGAACGGTGAGCAATCCCGAAATGCCGATCTCGTGGGCCTCGAGCGTCTTTGGTTTGTCCGTAGAGAGGATCCCAACCTCAGTCCGACGCGGTGGTTGGGCCGTGGCGTGTATTTGCTGGCGTTCGTAAGGCCAGAGGGCAGTGATCTGGAGCAAGTTCCTCGCGGCTTCCCACGAGATGTCTAGTGAGCCGGCCCCGGAGAGGGCATCTAGCCTGGTTGAGCAAGAAGTATCTGTTGGGCTGCATAGTCGGTGTTTGGCATATCGGATAAACTGCGACAGAGAGTCGAGCCCTTGGTAGTATTGGAAGCTATCGTCCCCAAGGGAAGTAAATGATTCCTAGGGTTGTTGGTAAGCCAAGGTAGGGACAGGGACACCTGGGTCGAACCTCAACACACACGCAACCTACAGTGAGACTAGTACACGAGATGCCGCCAAATATGTCGCCTAGAGCTAAGCATAGTTCGTTCCTACACACCACCGGAACGGATTAGGATACGGATCCGTATTGCTACCCAGGCCAAAGAGGCACGACGTACGACGACAGATCATCGGCCCCGGCCCGAGCCGGGGCGTAAAAGAGATGGAATCCGGGGGGCAGCCTTGCCAACAACGGGCTCACCACCCCATATGCATCGGTGCTCACCCATCGGATGTGAAGGTCCCGGGCACCCGCAGTCAGTGTTTGCAGCTCATGCGGCAATTCGGGGTGGGCCAGGGTCAACCGGTCTTCTCGTACAGCGCGTATCTCGGGTCCATTGATGGTACCACTGCGACTGTCCACTGTCAACGCCGAAGGCTCCAAGGAGTCACCCAGCTTCTGGATGAACGTGATTCGTTCCCGCATGGCTGGACCGAGCCCGGTTTCGGGCCAGTACTAATAAATAATAGTAAGGTAAGAAAATGGGGGCCACGGCTGTCACAATAACACTTCTGAGCTGTGGAGGGTGGTTTTGGTGACCAAACTTGGCTGAATCAGCAGGGAAGCTTTGGAGTTTGTTTAGGCTCGGTGAGTGAAGCGAGAGCATGAATGCTGAATGGGGCAAGCTCAACCAATGTAGCGCCAAGAGTTGTTGTCAGCTCCCGCCAAGCCACGCCAGCTGGTCACAGCCCTGCTTGTGGCGCACGATCCAAGATCGCCAAGCTCAGACAGCCGGCACGCCCTTTGGCCTGAGCAAGGCGCAAATCGCCGCGACGTTCCGATTGGCCATCAGCGCAAACCCGCGGCGATCTCCTGGCTCTTTCCCAAAGCAACACCGGGCTCGTGGAGGTTATGAGTGGCGCTAAACCCGAATTGGTGACCGGGAGGCAACAAGCTCAGCCTTCTTTCGGCGGGTAAGCTCAGCGGGTTCAGCGCCGCTCAGCGGGAGCTCGCGGGCTTTTGGGGTCTCAGAACACTGCTCAAGACGGCACCGAACACACGGGCACGGGAAACGCCATTCATCCATGAATGGTCCATCAGGATCCCATCTCCCCCCCCCGATGTGGCAACGCATGTCAAGCATCACATCCACCACCTCCCCATTCTTCTCCTTTCCCGGAACCTCGCACCGAAGAGAGAAGGAGACGAAGGCCATGTCCCCATCAGTGCAAATGCGGCACCGATAACTCCATTTTCAGCACTTCGCTCCGCTGCCAATCGCCGGGTCCTCCCCCTGTTCTTGACTCCATCCAACTTCAACCACTTGAACCTCTTTGGGTTCCGGTTGGTGTTCGTGTTGCTGTTTCAACACCGACGTCTCTCCGACAGCACTCCGGTCGCTTGGTTCGGTACCACGTTACGGTGTTGAATCTGGGTCCGAGGACCTGACCTGGACTCGGATCTGGTTCTGGGCTGCGGTCTATTCTTATTTTGTTTTTAACTCTGGCCTTGGAGCTTCCCGTTCGCCATGGAGGAGCAACAACCATCTTTCATGACGCTCAGGGCGAGGCGGCCCGCCAACGACGAGCGCAGCATGAGCAGCGCCGACTCCGCTGTATGTGCCCATCCCGAGAGTCTGGAATCCAGCGCGCCGGCCTTGGCCACGATATGACTAACTGATGTTTTGCACCGTCCAGTATGGCTCGGCCACGGAGAGCACAACTCCCCCAGCGACCCACGACCTCAGTCGTGTGAGCTACCATGTGAAGCACATCGATAGCTTTGCTCAGGCACTCCAAAATGTAAGTAAACTGCCAAGTCTCGAGCTTGAGGTTGCCAAGGGGCGAGAGCAAGCTTAAACCTAACACGAAAACTTCTCAAGTCGGCAACGAGGGCGTTCCCCAACCGCGGCCGTGGCCAGAGGTACACCAAGGTGCAGGCTCTCATGCTCCACTGGAAGTCTGATGATTTGTTCGTACTTCCCGAGCTCGAGGACCTGGAGAAGTGCTTCCGCGAGCGCTACAACTTCGCCACCGATATCTTCTCCATCCCCTCTGAGAATCCCCATCTGGAGTTGATGCTCAAGATTGGCGATCTGGTCAAGCAGCACGAATCTGAGGACACTCTGTTTGTCGTTTATTACGGTGGCCATGCAAGGATAGATGAATCGCGTCAGAGTACGTGGTGTGCGTAAGTAGCGAATCTTGTCCCGTTTCCTTTCCGCCTTGTCTTTTGTCCTAGACATGGCCCCTAACCGCCCATTAGAAACCGCCGTCCCGGTTCCCCCTGGCTCCAGTAAGTCCACACACCACCTTCCATGCCACTAAATAGAACCACGTGTCGGTTGACCTGTTTAATAGATGGTCTGCGATCCAGACTCTCCTCGAACGGTCCATCTCGGATGTTATGATCCTCCTCGATTGCTGTGCTGGAGCTGCGAGTGCCACTTTCCCCACCGGGAAAAGCATCACAGAAACCATCTCGGCATCGAGTTGGGATGCTATTGCGCCTGACCCGGGTCGCTATTCGTTTACCAACGCCTTAATCGAAGTGCTCGAGGAGTGGCGCCAACGGACCTTTTCAGCCGCCATGCTCCACGCCGAAATTCTTGCTCGTTTAAAGCACCCACGGCCTATCCTTATCAACGGGAAACATTTCGAAGCCCGATCCACTCCAGTGCATTTCATGATGACTTCCAATCATAGGGCGCCTAGTATAGAGCTGTGTCGGCTGGTCCCCCGAAAACACATCCCCTTGTCTCCACCAACAACCGAAGCGGCTTATTGGAGCCACCCTACCCTCCCGAGGATGATCGAGGGCCGGAACCCGGTTGAACAAATACCCCCCCTTCCCGACTACGGGATTCCCGCCACCTCGGAACCCAATGAGGATGAGCCTCATGTGCTTATCTCGTTGGCGCTGGAAGATGACCAACGCCTGGATCTGAACGATTGGGAGACTTGGCTTGGCGCGTTCCCTGCCATTGCAAAATACGTCAAAGTCCAAGGCATCTTCAAAAGCCATTCCACCATGCTCTTGCTCTCGCTTCCGGTTATGGTTTGGGATTTCCTTCCTGATGACCCGGCCTGCTCTTTTGTCGCCTTCATCCGGTCGAACAATCTCATCAACGTTCAGAAGCCTGCCCAGGAACCAGAGAGCGTCCCAGTTGCGGAACCAGTACCTGTCACCGAAACAGTTCGCGACGATACCGAATCCTATCTATCCGGGACGACATATGGGCCGTCGGAGAGTTTAAATATGGCTCGACACCTAGCTGCGACCTCTGGCCTGCACCGCACCCACTCCAGTGCGGTCACCCCTTACCCTCAAATGAACCATCGACTACCCCCACACGTCGGGCCCTTGACCGGCAATCGGTTCGATTCTTCCGCCCCCGATGCGTACCCGTCCTCCGGGTCCAGTTCACGGCCCCGGCCCCAACCTTCGATGGCCAGTCTGGGTGGGTCTCTGAGAAACGTGGCTTCCACCACTTCATTGCGTACCATCGACAGACGCTACCACAACTCCCTGGGGATAGGTGCAGGAGGTGGCGGTGACTTCCCATCTCCTAGCGAAGGGATCTCGAGGACCATGATTCTCAATCAGACCCGGACTTCTAAAAAGTCCCTCTTCCAGCCCGACCAAGACGTCCCCCGTGGGCAGCAAATGGCGCCCCATGTTATTGGGCGCTTGGAGGATTACTTTCAGAAAGACCCGGAACCGAGCGTCGCCATTATAGAACACTTGGCCTCAAACCTCGGGGTTGAGACCGCCGATATCCACGTAAGCTCCCAGCCCGTGTATTAACCACGCCGAGCGTTCTACTGACAAAAAAATAGTTCTGGTTCCACCATCGCCGAGAGGAACGGATGACGGACAACAACCTCCAGGCCCTGAGGGATGAAAGCCCGCAGCAAATTACCCAGGACGGTAGCCGCATGATACTGCCCGGTCACCTTAACAGGCTTCTCGAAATTTACCCCTCTAAAGGCATCCTGCTTGTCGACCTACGTTCGTCGACAGACTTCGAACGCTCGCATATCCATGATGCCATCAACCTGAGAGCGCCCCTCAGCTTTGTGGAGAATACGTCTCTCGAGATGATCGAGGACACATTTATGGACGACCAAAGCCGCCGCAGTTTCAGCAAGTGGTCGCACTTCAAGTGTGTCGTCTTCTACGATCGAGTCGTTGAGTTTGGCTGGGAGTGCCCTGTTGCCGACGCTCTGTACGCCAAGTTCCGGCGCAAGGGGTGGCAGGGCCAATCATTCATCCTCAAAGGCCACTATCGCGAGTTCTCGGCATCCTTTGACAAGCATATCGGTGGAGCTAAGATGACGAGTGAGGCTAAGGAGTATGTTGACGGTCTCCGGCAACAGTCTAGCCCAACAGATGTAAGTGCTTATGGTCCCTGGCATACTTGAGGTGACTTCCGTAACTGACACAATCAACAGCTTGAAGCGCACACCCGGAACGAGGATTATCGCGAGTGGTTAGATATATTCACCAGCCAACAACGCGCCGGGACAGTCGACCTCATCCCAGCGAGAAAGTTCGAGCGCAGGAGGACAGTCGAGCAGCACCAAAAGGAGCTTGAAGTCGAGTTCGAGGCACGCTTCCCGGCACTGTACAAGAAGTCCCAAACGATGCGCCCCGTCGAAGTCTTCGACGAACCCACTTCCCCAGCCGGCTCACCTCCTCCACCTTTCCACAGCGGAACCCGACGGAGCCAGTCGTTCAAGCAGGTGGACTGGTCTGGGGTAGCCGGTCGCGACCACGACAAAAGCCTAGACGATGATGACTTTGACTTGCGTAAAGCGCCCCTCGTCGGCCCGCTCACTAGCGGCCTGGAAAAGATGCGAGCCGCGGCTGCTGCAGGTGGGGGAGGGAACCTACCGCGTTCCGACTCAAACACTTCCTTGAAGAAGTTTGAGGACTATCCCGTGAAGCATAGGGAGGATTATTTTGGAAATGAGTACGACCACGACTACGAGGAGATTGATCCCAAGAGTGAAGGGCTTGGAAACGATCCCGGGTTCCAGGAAGCCGGACTTCCAGCAGGCGGAGAGGGTGCCGCCACCGCATCTACTGGGAAGCATGAAAGGGGGGATGTCGCGGTAAAAAAGACGAGTAAGAAGCGGCCGCAGATTTGGGAACGGCTAAGGAGTGGGGGCACGAAGTGATATCCGGTTTGAAATATCTAAGGTTTTGCATTTTGGTTCGAGTTGGCTTCACCGGCTGTCAGGACGGCCTTGATTTTGGACATGGGAACGGAGTATCGGGCTGATCCCCAAGCTTTTTTTGGGAAGCTGGAAATATTTGCGTTGGTGTATCACGTATAGCTCTGGCTTCCCCTTTGTTTGTTGCAATACCCTGATTTACTGCATTAGCGGATACTTTTAATTCCTTGGACTCGCAAAATCACATTTTTGGCACCGCACTAGTTTCTCAGTTACTTCATGTTATTCATTGTCTTATCAACCCTCACGTATCTAATGTGACAATCCCTCCGGAAAATGAATCACAAGCCCGCCATTTTCCGTCAAGCAAGCAATACGTGACGGATGGGAGTACCTGCGCAAGACTAACCCCGCTGCCTGAGGCCCCCATCGTCAAAAATTATCGCTGACGACATGAAGTAGATGAACCCCAGCAAGCTCTCCCTTCTCTTTAGCACACAGGCCGCAGAAGTTAGCCGATTCGGTGACTAGGAACACCCGACATCCGCAATGGAATAAACGCTGACGCGGTTGGGGAAGGTATGACGCGGCACGGTATATAGATGATTGACGGCCGTCCGAACACGGGCTGATATTGAGGGTGTGTCGGACAGAGAAATAGAAGAAGCGGGAAGGGTTCTAGAAGGGAACCATCCCGCCTGTAAAGTATATTACATTCCCCGGTGAGCCGCGCGCGGCTCGGCCTGCAGGTTTGCTTGTCCACAGAGTCTGGCCGCTGGTTGCAACCCCTCGCGATGTGATAGCGAGTGGGGGGAGACCACCCTTCATTCCGGGCCGTGTTTGTTCTCGACCGAGCGGGGGTTCGAGAAAGGATCGAAGCTTGGTGTGTGGTGATATTTTGTGTGGATATATGACATGATCAGGCCATCGGCTCCAAATTAGTGTTGGATATTTATTGATGATTTAACCGAAGGGGCGACGGCCTCCGGGGCTCGCATCAACAAGGACATAACTACGTTGATTGTAACACCCCTCGCAAAGCAGCTACCAATCTAGGCAACTTTGATGCGCCTTCATACATACAGTTGGAATGCAAGAGATGCGTATGATGATCTTGGCCGATGGGTTTAAGGCAGCTAGAAAAGATGACTTAAGCCATCCTCTTCGCTTCGATGACCGGTGTGTGAGGAGATGCCCGGTTGAGTTGAGATGTGTCACATTCCCGTAATGGGGTTCCCCCGGTGAGAAAGGGGAGATTCGTCCCTTCTCTATATATCATGATTGTATTAATCGCCGCATGGTACCCGGCAGTAGCCCTTCAGCAATCTCGCCGTTAACATTGACTCCAGCACCTAGGAGTTTGTTGCGCAGACAATATATTTACACACTTTACTCCCTGTATATATGTGCCACGTTTGTGGCTTCCATACCGTCGCGTCGAATACTGTTTACAATACAGAATGCGGCATCGACTTCCCGCATGTTCTTTGCTTGCGCGGCGTGCGGTCGTACGCGATGTACCGAGTATAGGACGGCGGTTATAGGCGACGATGCCTGTCCAACGGTTTTAATACCGTATATCATAAGGTCTTATACCTCCCATGGGGCTTGTCAACCACACTTAGCAGCATGTTGGAGACTTTGTTCCCTAATCTTGTTCGCCACAAGAACTCAAAACTCGGTTACCAACCTAGCATCTCGCCAACGTGGTATTTTGTGGTGTGCGGTTAGCGTCTATCAATCAGCGGTGGGTCTTAAACTCTCGGGAACAGCTAGGTACGGATAATGTTAATCATGTGCTCAAGCCACTGGTTGAGATTGACTTTCACGGTCTTGACGTTCAGTTCCAGGGCCGGGGGCTCTAATCCAACTGTCAACTCACGCAAGAAACTTGGAAATTTAAACCACCACCCCTGCTATATGCTACGTCGGCTGAGAACGAGACGGCGAATCTTCTCAGCTCAACTCCAGACATACCGTACCACGTTGCCACGGTACTAATAAACTTAACTCAACCTCCGGGGTCACACCGAATAACAACCAGACATTCAGCCACTTGCCGATATTGGCAGGCGCCTGGGCAGTTGTCGAGATCGCGGATCTGTCTCCGTTGGATGGGGCTTGCCCACCGTGCGAGTCTAGAAACAGGACTATACAAGCAACTCAAATTGCAGTTTCGTCTTCAAGCTTTGCCTTGTTTGTGCTTGAGCTTGAGAAAGGAGGTCAAGGCGGCACATACATTGACGAGAATTCGTTCAGGGTCTCAACTTCGTTAGTCCGCGCGCGCGCGGGCTTCTTAGTCCTTAACCACCTACCTTTCTAAGCAGGAACTCCACGTACACGGACGCAGTTCTCCGGTCTGCCACTCGCAAGGTGAATGACTGCCGACCTGTTCCCTGCTTTGCGCACGGGAAGGGGGTTGGGGTCCTACTAATGTCTCAGCATCGACTCGACATGGCCCGTACCCGCTCATACACTAGCAACTGGGCTTGCCTTCGGGCTCTTCCCGAGCGCAGGATCCATTCCGTTCGACGGCGACACGTTGACAAGCAACATGCCACACCAGCAATGCCGGGCATCTGGGTTCGAGGGCATATAGGCGTGACACATCGTGTCTTGGCTGCTGACGGCCCCGGTTGCCCACCCGCTCAAGACTACAAATTTCTCTGTTTCTGCCTTCCCTGTAGCTCGCGGAGTGTGATGGTTGAAGAAACATGACGGGAACTCTTTTCTCGGGTCCACGAGTGGACTTCTCCGCTGTGGATGGGAACCATAAGCGAGTTAATAAAATGCGGTGTCTAAATTCGTTTCGTTGAACGGGCTCAGTCGAAGATGAGGAGAAAAAGGAGAGCAACAGGAAAATGAAGATTCCGGTGGTAACGAAACGACCTGGAACCTCAAACAGTTGAAGAGAAAGGAGACCCGCCGTTCGTCTCCAAGGATCGCGCTTGAGCAACCGGGATCGAGCCTCTCGATCGGTGCCTCCACTGCGTGGGTACGATCGGCAACCTGCAGACTGCCGTGCTTGTTGGCTTTCTTGTGGTTCCCTGGGTTAACGTATTCTACTAGTCGTTTTGGAGTTTGGAGTCAAAAATATTGGGAAATGGCAGGAATGAGTGACAAGCAAAGTGACAGCAATTGTTACCGTCACAGCCAGGGTAACTCAAACCCCACATACCCCATGCCGTGTTCGGATAAATAAATTGCATTTTTTTCCTTTCGCAAGAAATCCCAACTTTTGACAGAAACAGGGATCTCGAGCGCGTGTGACGGAAACAGGGCGGGCCTGACAGGTACGGGAAGGGGCCCGCAAATGCGCCCTCGACCAAGTTATCCGTACACTATCTTCGCCTCGGATCGAATCGAAGTTCTCGAACCTTTTGGATTGCCACGGTCTGTTCTGCGTGCCATACCACGTGCGTACCCAATGTTAATTTTCTTCGAGAAAGTTGAATTGAAGGTTCCCGTTAACTACGAGACACAGTCCGTTTTTCCCACACTCACTCAGAGCAACTCTCGGACCGACGCTGGCCTGGGGGCTGGCCGCTGGACAGCTTTCATGAAACCCCCGCAGTGGCCCCCGCCGGCCGAGGAGTCCAAAGAAGGGTCTTTGCCCCGGGGGACCAAGACCCTCCCATCCCGCGGAACCCGCGTATCGGTTCTCGGTGGGTGACCTCCATTGACTGCGGCCAGTGGAGGTATCTGGCCAGTTCATGCCGCAATGACATGATCTTGTCTTCGAAGCCGTTATCCCCCACTTCTTGGCAACCGGCATGCTCGATCGACGTCGACATCTTTTTCGACGCATACACTACAAATGAAGCACCCACATTTGCACCCACAATGGAGTCGACCACGATGGCCTTCACACCTTCCGGGTCCGAGCGAGGTTTCTCGGAATCAGTACGTCACTTTTCAACGTTCAGGCCTCGGGCAACGACGGTCATCGTCAAGCCAGTGGAGTTTCGGGCAAGGAATTCGCAGCAGAGCCCGCCGCGGCCTGCCCGACGGCGGAAGCCGAAACAAGAAGGCCGGTGGTAAAATCTGCGCACGTTAGACGGGACCGAGTACACAGACGCCCAGCGCGAGCTCATCAATTTCTACCGTTCTTAAGACTAACCTTAACAGTGCACTGTTGATCGAAGGGCCGGGTCCGTCCGTGGCTTCTCCTGGTGGGTGTCTTGCGTGCTTCCCGCCTCACCCCCCCTCCTCTCAACAAAATCGAGAACCTTCTGATAAAAATATTCACATGCGATTTTGGTGACATTCTGGGTCGTTCCTGCGCACCACACATGTGGTTGCCGAGCCCCGCAAACGCAACCACAAGCCCCCCCCCAAAAAAGGTCCGCCTTGCCCCGTCGGGAGCTAGTGTGAGTGTCAAATCCAGGGTGTGTCGTGAGGACAAGAACCCAAATCCCCTGGCCATATTGGGCAAAACGTGCGAGGACCTACCTGTATGTAAGCTGTGACACACGACGATGCAAGCCATGCGAACCATGATAACGTTCATTGTTTAGGAACAGAACCTTTTTGTCCGCATTCCCCCGTTCGAAAACGCCGTCAAAAAGGTAAACTTACAGGGAACCCAACCCCTCTTTCGAGTTGCTGCTTCAAGCCGAGGGCAGGTAAGCCCTTGTGACAAGGGGGAAAGTGAAGCTAAAGAAATTGAAACTCTAAAGAGGAAGGAAACAAAGGCTGGAATGGAAACTGAGTCACTCGACGGGAGCGAAGGATCCAATTCGGTGCTCATTGTCTCGGTTCCACCTCGGGCGCCCGCATCGTGGGGTATGACGGACACACAAAAAAAAGAGCCGATGGTGTTCCCTTCTGTCTCTCCATTTTGTTGCTTCGATCCTTGGTAACTAGTGGGCCTGTCATCCTATCGAGCCCGTCTCTCCTGCGTGATGGCACAATGCTGCGTGTTCTATCCTCCCCTCGGGTAGGTTGCCACCCACATGGCTATATCATGCGCTAGAGGTGAGATCAACGGTGGAAAGGCTGGGCAAAACCAAAAGGTCACGATGGAGTTTACAGAGAGATTGATAAGTCCAGGAAAGTTCCAATGTCGGTGATTTGCTTTGTTCAAGAAGTGAGTAAGCCGAAACCTTTCCGAAGACAATCCTGGGAGGGCAAGAAACAAAATGGGTCTGACAAGTCTGACAGGGAGACGACTACGGTATCCCATACATCGGGTCGAGAAGATTGTTGGAACGGGCTCGGGCTGAATTTCTGGGGGGGTCGATCTAATCGCAAAGCCAATGTCTACACCCCCCCTGCGAGACTCGCCCTCCATTATCCCCCCTGCCTCGACAACCTTGACGGGCTTCAGCCCTCCCAGCTTTCCAAGGGCATGGATCAAGAGACAAACAACAAGCTTCTCCGTCTCCCAACGGCGCCGGCGGGTGGCCCACATCGGCTTCCACGGGCTGCGCGTCACATTATGCTTCATCGACCAGAATTACCGTGCCTGCTCGACGTTTGTTTCGCTCATCGATCTCCACGTCGTTTCGAACGAAGCCCAGAACCCGGCATGCCGGACCCAGTTGTCATGGAGTTTAAATGCCGAGTTTGATGCAACCAACTCGGGGGGTCGCTGTCTGTCGAGATCCCTGGGCGAGACTGGCTCAACATTGCATTGCATTTGCGACTGATCGACGACAGCACGGCTCCTTTGTTCCCCTCCGCTCGCCTCGGTCAGGGCCAAGCCGGGGGCCAGAAGGCACCGGCATCCGCTGGCTCGGTTCGTTGTCAGTTGCCCGAGATGGGTAGACCCGACGTCGGCTGATCTTTTTGGTGGCTTCTGTTGCGACAACACCTGCCGAAATGACAGGCGGCTTCCGTCTGGGGTCTTTTGTTGCTCGCCTGAGCCTCTGCTGTGCCGCTGCCTTTCCGGGTTCTTGACGGGCCGAGAGGGAAAGGGGGTGGAAGGAAAGGTTGGCCGTCGACAAAGGGTTTCGTTGTTCACACGGGGCTGTATCCGATGCAGCTTGTCTCTGCGGTTGAGATATCAAGCCAGCTCGGATGCCTGATGACTTACGATCTCGTCTATTTTGACTGGTGACAGTAACTCAAGGACATCTGCCTGTCTCAAGGAAGCTGTTGATACAGGTCGGGAGTATCCTATGTGTTTACCAACAACACACGGGAGAACAAATGGTCCCAGACATACGGCATCCGCTTCCAGTGTCCACGTGCCTGCTTGATACGGCGGGGCGGCCCTGGAACCTGCTCGTGTTTGAACAGGCATCACTGCAATAAGGTTTCCCATGTCCAAATACATCGAGAAAGTTGGACCTCTCCTACGCTCGTGTAGAGGCAAACCAGGGGGTTGGTAATGGGATCGAGATGCGCAGCACATCACCTTGTTACCGCCGTCTCATCACCCGGCAGGTCAACAACACACACATGCATGTGAGACACGGGAAAAGGAGGTCAAATCGCAAACGGGTCAACCCCCAAGGCGAAACCGACAGAAAAACAAAAACAACGCCCCGGTCGTCCTTCCTATACAAGGAAATTCTCCGACGACTCCTCACTGACTATTACCTGAGCACATGCTGCTCACAACTCCCACGCTCATCTCAGGGGGGGGCCGCCTCTAAACCACCACGCCCCACGGACGGTAATGACCAACGGGTTACTGCGAGTAACGGATGGGAATCAGACGGCCATTCTCCTGCTTGAGATGGCTCCTCATCCTAACCAGCCACGCCAGCCGAGCCCCCTTCTTCTCCCCGTGTTCGTCTGTGTGTCGTACGGTTCATTCATTCGGTCGTCGCACCTCGTGATGGACGCGGACGCAGAGCCGGGTGTCTGTAACCCGACACAAAGCGGCTGGCGGGACGTGTGAGCCAGCGACCAATGCCATGCGGTCTCCACGCAAGGACGGGGGGAATGGAGTCAACGGGGGCTGGGGGATGGGTTCGTTTGTGGAACAAATGACGCTCGAAGCCAGTAAAATTATCCTCTGGGACTGCGATGCGCCTCATTAGGCACGGTCAGTGGTTGTACAGGAACTGTACACAGGAAAGTGCTTCTGGAGGCGAGTTCCTTGACTGGTCAGCTGAGCGAGCATCGCGAGAGACAGGTCAGTTCCCGTCACCGAGTTCTTGCCTAGCCAAAGAGAAAGAAAACTCACCTCACCCACCCCCAACACCTTACTTGAACCTCCGATCAATACGGGCAAGAGGGAGTAGGCGTACCGTTGTCTGCACGCACCCGCCGCGGCATCGCATACATGCCGCATCCAGCTGCCCTCATTCACCACTCGCATCATAATTCGTCCCCGTCATGATCATGCGAGCTGCGCGGGTTCCCGTTGACGAACGTTAGGACGCGGTTGTTCGACCTGCCGTCTGCGCCTCGCCGGAGCGAGGTGCCGCATCTGGCTTGCTGCTCCGTGACTGCGGTTCCCCGAGGCGGTGGTAGGACGACAGGACTACACACAGTAAACATGATCTTTTTCGTGGAACGGCTGGTCAGACTTTTGATCGTGTTTTCCATCTTTCTCGTCCGATCGAAGAGAACATGAGAGTGAGCGTGGGCGTGAAGCAATGGTCTCACGGAGATTTCCGACGCAGTAGACGCAGAGGAACCTGCTCTTGCTCGACCCGATCTGGTTATTATTGCTGTCGCCATCATCAACATCGCCGTTCTTGTGGCTAACTCGTGTTGGTATGGTTATGGGTATATCCCTCCCTGCGTTTTGACGGCCATGTCTCGACCAGCGCAATGCCTCTCTCCACTACTCACCACTCGGGGACGTCAGGTACTTCGTATACTCGGCCCGTCCATTTTCGGTCTCGGTTTCTCACACCCTTGATACCAAAACACATGCTGAGCAGAGCAATTGTTGCTCGCCGTGGGCGCAAGTGCGAGGCTGTAGATAAATCCTTCGTTCTCACCGACGGCTGTGGTGTTTCCTTTCGATATGTCTTAGTGTTTCGGGACCCGACGCTCGAGGGTTGTCGGTGAGAAAACGGTGCTTTGTTGCTTGGCTAGTGTAGAGCCCTTTTTGAGTTCCAGGGTTTACCCTTGCTCAACACTTCTGCGGCCGACAATAACCCCGGTGTTCTGTCTTGGCGTCAACCCTTGTCACGACGGTGTTCTCCGTACTTTTGCCGTTTCCAAGGAACAGCTCTAGAACCTTTCACATGGCGGCTCCCACTTCCCGAAAAAGCCAGCCGACGGCTGGCGTCTGACATTTGACAGAAAGACCTGGTAAGCAAAATGTGGGGTTTCTTTTGGACTTTCTTATCAAAAGAAAAATGGGGGGCTGCTTGATAACTAATGGACGAACTGTGACATGGGTCGGAATAGCTTCATCCATCTCCTTAAACGGGACGCACGTGTTGACCTCATGCGCAAAAAAGGGGTGCCCACCACGGCGGCTTGGCGACCAACCACCAAGCGCGCCTCCAAGTGACGAAGAATCTCGGCGCGGCGCCCCGAAACGGACCATGTTTGCGGGTTTGCGGGCATATCGATCGGCGTGGGTAGCGACAGCCCAAGAAGGCGGGCGAGCAGCAAATCGTCGTTTTGTTGCAGGGCCACAAATATGTCGGCCACCAAACGGGGAAACAGCCTTCGGGAGCCAGGTGGGTGTCCCGGTGCTTTGTCCTGCCATCCGCCGTGACATCGTCCCGCTTTAATATTTCATGTCAACTGGAAAACAGGCGGCTGATGGACTTTGCATTCGTCATCCGGTGCATTGGGCCCGGATTTGCTGTATCGCTGCTAGAAATGAACGTAACGTTGACCTTGTGATCGACGATGTCAGACGCAGACAACATGCGTTTTTGTGGAAGCAGTCTTCCGTTGGGAAGTCGTGTACCATGTAACCAGTGTTCTTGGGGATGAACTGGTGTTTTTAACCCGCATGGTGGGGAGTTTGAATTCGCAGAACAACACGTACGGAGTATTCGTAAACTCCATTTTGACCTTCCTTTTTCCCGACCGTTTCAGGCAGGAAGACCTCAGACCATTCTTCCCAGGCTTTCCAGAAACACGTGTGATCAGGAACACACCAGCGTCGATGGCGTCCCTCTTTTCGACGGAGGGGTGACAACACCGGTGGGGCAACCAAAGGCCCCTTCACGGGATTTTCCGCCTCGGTGACAGAGCCAATGGGACAAGGCTCCGAGTGAACCACCGTACTATGTATTGCGGCGTGCCGGCGACACAACACATGGCAGCTACACTAGTCAAGTATATCCGATCGTGTTCCGGGTTGCGCAACAGCAGGCATGTTTTGGCGTTTTGGGCCTAGCTGTGTCTTGAGCTGCGAGATCTTCCGGCGCACAAGAATGCCCGAGGGAACCATGAACAACCCGGGGAGTATAGCCGCAGGCGCTCGTTGCTAGCCATCACAAGAATCATCCCTGGGCTGTGACACCTGAAAGTTGCAACCTTCTTTTTTACCCGTTTTGAGCGCTGGGGTGTTGATCTGCGTGCAGCCGATCGAGCAGCTCGTCCCGGGAGATCTGAGGAGCACGGCATCCCAACCGTAAATGTTGATTACTTGGGGCTCACTGGCACGGCTCCGCCGACGTCACCATACTGCGCATGCTTGAGATCTCGATAAACCTTCCAACACCCGCCAAACAATTTCCCGGTCTGTATCCTGTGTGAGCTTGTTGTCGCCAATGCGTCTTCGGAACAACCAGCCCAGAATGCTGATATCGGGCTCGTTTGGGTGGCCTTGTCCGCGGTGCGACCAGCCTATTTTCCCTCTTTTCACCGCTTGAACTGTCTCACCCGACGCTGACGGTGACAAGGGTTGGGCCGTTACATCTCATGTCGGCATGGCTGACTGCTGCAGTGGAGGCGGGGAGCGAAGGAATCGCGTATGTCAAGCGAGGAGAATGCTCAGGTGAGAGTGGATGCTCAACGGCCGAAGTTTTTTTCTCTTTTTTTTTCGCGTCATTCGCATCTCCACGAGTGTCCTTTGTACGGCAGGGGAGTTCAGAACCATCAAGGTCGGGTGCCCAATCAGGGCAGCTTGACGGGTCAATACAGTGTTATTTCCGTTTATTCTACTGTTTCAATCATGGGCCCTCCTCGACATCAGAGGTCCTACGAAGCACACTATGTAACTACGAAAACACGTGCAGTGTGCACTACCGCCGTCTGGACCAGCAATTGTAACTCTTGTGTTTTTCACTGCTTTGGCATTATGAACGGGGTGGGGTCTTTTCAACCGTGGTTGAAGAAAGTTTGGTACCGGGAAACTCAGCGAGATGATCATCGTTCCTGTCGCAGATTCAGACCGAGAAACACAGTACAAAGACGGTGTTAACGGAGAGAAAACATTCCACCTGTGTTATTCAGCCTGTGGCTGCCGCTTCTTCACCCTGGTCAGCGCATGCCCCATGCAATGGTTTTGGACCCTTCATGTTGCAGAAACACACGCGACACGCCGCGTGGCCAGCGGAGGTTCGCAATTGCGTTTTCAGCCGAAAGCAGTCCCGTTCCGTATGTTTATTTGCCTTGCATTGCGCTGCGAAAGGAACAGAAAATGGCAAGACCATTGCGAGACAAGCTCACAAGAAATGGTTGCGAATTGCTGGCTTGCACAGCCCGTCGTGAACATGGAGCTGATCACTCTCGAGGAGACGCCCTGAGGTCAAGGTTCTCGCAATCCGGAAACGCCTTCCGACTCTCCAGGAACTAAAAAAGACCACGCTGGTATCTTCTCGTGTCCTTTGCGGCTTTGCCGTCCGTTCGACGCACCGTCATTACCGCAGTCCGAACCCGGTTGTATCCAGCGCCGGCCGAGGGCTTCAAATGAACTTGACCCCCATGATAGTTAGTTAATGACCCACACGCGGGGGGCGCCCAGTCCCGCGCCATGGAACCTCATCGGATCCTCGGCCGAGGACCCCTGTCATAACGGAGGGGCGTCTGTCAAAGAACTAAGGTGGTGTGTCTACAAACATGACATTCGGTGGATTTCGATTTTCACATCAGGGAGGTGCCGCCCTGCCCACCCCCCCAGGCCCTGGCTCACATGCCCCGTCACTTCTCGCCCGTCACTCCCCTCCCCTTAACCCCGGCTACGGTTAGGGGAACTGCCCCATGGACGGCCCGGGCCCCAGGACCGGCCTCCTGTGTGGCTATTGGGTCCAAGGAGAATAAAACTACCGGTCGAGCCTCCGTCCGGTGTTTTCAGTGTTTCAACCTTGGACCTAGGCGGACGGACCGAGAGTCGTGTAAGTCGACGACGCCCGAATCAACTGCCCAAACGAGGCCCCTTCCCTCGCAACTGCCAGGGTCTAGGTGACCAAGCGAACCAACTTCGATTTGCATAACAGCATCGCTACATTTCCCGATCCTTTCTTTTAAGACTAGCAGATCTCCTGCTGCTTGGTGCATTTTTCCGATCAACTTCGCCTCCCGTCATCCTCTCACACGCATACATACGCACACGGGCTGCAGGTCATCCTTCATCGTCTATTCTGGATCAGCTCCCGGCAACCTGCCGCTCCGTTACACACTGGTAGCGCTTTCATCAAGAAACCCCATTTGAGATCTCAGCCAGGACGCTTGTCTCGTGTTTCTTGACCCCCTCGCGTATTTGGGGTTTTCTTTTCCCACCTAACGCTACGTCCACCTCGACTTAGGGGCTGTGAGCTCTCCAGGTGTCGTGGCCTCTCCGGTCGTCTGTTTCGCCTCGATATTATCACTTCATCACGACGCCCCTAGCATGGCGTACCTCAACGGCCATGCTTCCTACTACTCCGACGGGTACACGTCCGCTCGACCATCCCAAAATGCTCAGCCTGGGTACAGTCCGCAAAAGGAGCAAAGAACAGCCCTCAGCGTCCTGGAGGTAAACACGAGTTGAACTCCCGCGCCCACTACTATCCGCTTGGGCGTCGCTGTGGAATGCTGACTCCCCAAACAGATGCTAAACCCCGCACCGCGGCACCAACTCCGCCGGGCAGACACCACACCCCCATCGGGAGCAGCATCCCCCGGACACGGGACATGGTCTCCCTCTGGAGGCTCTACATCCCCAAACAACTACACCTTCTCCACCTCCTCATCCACCGTTGGGTGGGAGGACAGCCGGCCACCAGCGCGGGGAAACGACCTTACCCCCATCCACCACCAAAACGAGCCACGAGCCTGGTTGCCCCCAATCGTGGCACCCGCTGAGAGCCCAATACGTTGTGGCTATGGTGGTCACGGGAACCACTCCCCGTCACGAACCTCGGGTCATCACCCGGCGCAAGGGCATGGAGCGCGAACCCATGTGTCCACAGGTTCATACGGTAATGGTGTTTATTTCGGCACGCTTGGCAGCGAGCGGGACGTTTCTACCCCATCAACCCGAGATGGGTCCGAAGGCCCGTCTTCGATATCGTCATCATCGGCGGCTGCAGCATCAAAGTCGCGGCAGAACTTCACGCCGGCACAAATTAAGACATTTATGGATGCAGCGGAAGCCAAGATCCTTGAAAATGACGACCGATGCAAGTTTAAGCGTGAGGAGATGGAACAAATTGCCGCAGAAGCGAATGTGGCGCTGAGTATGTTTCTCGAGCAATATTCCCAGCCCGCCCCTAGCAGAAGAACAACTGGTATTGACTTCCCCTCGCAGAACAAGTCGAAACATGGTACACCAACCACCGACGCCGCGGCTTCCCACAACAGACCGTCGACGTACTCCACCGCGAGATCCAGCGCGTAGGACGCCGGTGTCGCGAGCTAGTCCAGGAAGCCGATCAGCTGCGCCAACAGGCCGGCGCCGATGCGAACGATACAGACGCCGAAACGACACCCGAAGGCGCGGCTGCCCGCGCCGCCCAGCTTGAGGCCATGCACCTAGCCGCGAGGCTAACCGAGCTGGAGAACTGGGAGCGCGAAGCCGTGCAGCGGCTGGCTAAGTTTCGGAACAAGGTCCGGGGTGAGGTCGGGTAGTGAGTGAGGAGGGTACTCGGTGGGCTTGCAGCGGCCAAGGAGGGCATTCAGCTTTCCCGGGATTTGCTCGCTCGGGATTGAACATGCCGCCGCCCAAAACTCCTCGGGGGCTGTTTCTGTCTTTTGTCTTTTTGGGGGGTCCTGCTGGTTTGGTTTGGCTTAATGTCGGCGTTGGACGCACACTAAAAGGGGGCTCGTGCCCGGGGAACCTGGGAAGGAGTTTACGGGTCTGGCTTATGTCTTATTGGTACATAAATATTTCCTACATTACGACATCCAGTTGCTAGGCGTGGTCAACAGGTAGTGGCCACGGGTGGCCGTACTCGACCAGTTGTAAATATTTTGGTCAAATCTACATAATTATCAAAAAATTTGCTGTCAAGAAATGCCGTCCTTGTTGCAGCGAAAATCGACCCCCGGAAGCAGACTGCCAAAAAAAATTGAACTCCTCCATTAGCCAGGGCCATAAACAAAGAAAAGGGGTCAGCTCATGTCCGACGGAACAGCAAGGGTTAGGGTTGGTGATATTCCTCACGAAGGAAACAGCATACTGAAGGCAAGAATGTTAATCGCACTTTCCTCAATTAACCAAAAATCACCAAAACACCAAAAAGGTTCGTCAGTAATACTCGACCGGAGACAAAAACATCACAAGCGGCTGGTGTTCCGACTGCCATTTGTCTTCGACACCTTATACCTCCGATACGGGGAATCGAACCCCGAGCTTCGCGGTGAAAACGCGATATGTTAACCGTTACACTATATCGGACTTGGTTGACGGATAAACTCCGCAAGTTCGGTTCAAGAGCCTTGGGGCCAACTGCTTGGCGGGCGCAGCCGCTTTTCGGTGGGCCGGGGTGGAGCTTGATTGGGTGTTGCAAACGCCGACTGTGGAAAGTAAGAAGGGTTGAAAGAGGGCAAGGACGAAGTGTCGGCTGTTTGGGGAAACACCGGTCCTGCCCTATGTGTGGACTTTCCGTCTGTACTAAGGGCAGCGGCTTAAAATGTTTTGGTTTTTTGAGGGATTGTTGACGGAACTTACTCGAGATTTGGGTTCTGGAAAGAACGATGCATAAGGCCATAGCACGGGTTAGGGTTGTTCGAGCCAAACCTCGCCCCTCTTCCCCCTGAATTTGTTGACAGGTTATTACTCACCTCTTAACATTGAGGCGGCGCAGATAGAGAATTTAGGAATGAACTTATCTTACCGCAAATAGCAGGCTAAGATACTCATCTCCTGTGTTCTGTACCAGACCTTGCTAAACGAGAGCCAAACCCCTAGCACGAGTGTGGGAGCCTCGAGTCAAAAGTCACTTCTGGCATAGCGGAGGAAGGAAGTCACGTTCTTAAGAGTAGTGTGGGCATTGAACCACCATTGCGTCCTATTGTTTTAGCATTGTTGCCGGAGACCGATTCTAGTGGAAAATTGCCTTCGTACCCCAGGTTGTTTGCGGGCACGCTATCCGACAAAACTTCTAGCTACATTGAGCGTTGGACTCGTCTCTTTCTAGGAGGAGAGGATTCCCCAACACCTACACAGGTTTATTCTTGATATCAACCTAACACACAATATCGGGGTTTGTGTTCCTACTACCTACATCGCCACTCAAAACCCTCAATTCATAACCCCTTCTGACTCAGTCTCACACTACACATCATCTGCATTCACGACCACCTCTGTGTCTGGCGGCACAAACCCTTGGGTTCACTGCTTTGACAATGACAATTTCTACCCAGCAAGATCTTTTGTTCACGACCTAACGTCATACACACCAGTATATCAGCAGCGACAGCTTCTCGGTCCTGGATCTTATCTAAGTCAAGCTCTCGAAACCAAGAAACTTTGGTCCAGGACGAAAACAAAGCTCTCTCATAACCCGAAACTGAGGGCAACTCATTGTCTATTAGACGAGGACTTTGACGAACAGCCTTTTGCACGATGGATAAAATTTCGATTCACTTGCCCAGTCGACCCAATATTTAAAGACCTTGATTCATAGCCGTGGGCAACCAAATCCCATCCGACGACGCTTTTTATCCTATCTCTTCACTAACCTGAGCACCTTCCTTTATTCCATAACCCAGCCTTTTACCCTCCAACAAACTTTGACTCATTATTCCTAACACAATACCCTCCCACACAGGTGGAGGACCTCTCCCAACCCAATCTCCAACCATGCAATACCTTATTCCATTCCATATTAAAACCTCCATTAATGATCAAATGCAGCCCAGCCTTTTACCCTTCCACAAAGTTTCATTTATTCCTTAACTAACATAATCCGTTCCTACACAGGTGGAAGGCCTCCGTCAACCCGATCTCTAATCACGCAAACCCTTAGTTCAATATCTAAACTAAGCCGGCCTTCCACCGCCCCGGAAACCGGGTCCACAGCCTCGGATAACCAACAAAATGGCGGCAGTACAAGATTCACGGTTCGACGAATCGTCCGCCGGTCCCAAATCCCCGGACGCGCCCGGGCTTTCGACCGCTTCCGGCGATAGCGAAAACATCTCTTCAGTAAGACTTGCTAAGAAGCAACGCTTGCGTGAGCTCCAGAACGAGCACGTTTCTGTGCGCACCATCGTTGTTCACATAGGAAAACATTACCAGGGCGTCGATCTTCCTGCCTGGCTTGACCTCAGTGTCGTTTGCGGACACCTGGCCCGATCAGGTGCGGCCCGCCAAAAGTCATCCTCTCACGCAGCTTGGAAGTATCTACGTGAGTCTACTTCAGCCATCCGCGAGTGGATGGGGCCATGCGACAGTTGGAGAGAGGCGATCAAGCAAGGGCGAATGCCGTACATCGGCTTTCCATCTGAGATCAAGGCAGTGGAGTTTATTCACGGCAAGGGTCCGCAGCTTCCCAACTGCATTATGCAGCAGATGATCCGCATCGGGCTGGATTATCTAGTGGATCACGAGCGGCGGCCAGACGACAAAATCCCTGAGTTTTGGCGGGTAGGTTTACGGTCAAAACTTCCTTCGTTCCTGTCAACCCGGCCGAACCCTCTTTCTAACTTACGAACCAAAACCCGATCTAGGGCGCCAAAGTCGACGATCGCATATGGCGGATCCAGCACATGCAGAACCACGGCTACCAACTTCGTATTCCCTTTGACGATGACCTCAACGACTTGATACGCAGCGTTGTACGCCACAAAAATAAACTAGGTCAGATGGAAAGCTCGCAACAGCCAGGAGAACCCGGATCCGACGAGGTGGCCCACCAGTCAAACAATCTCACCAACGAAGCCTCGGGGGCTGCGGGCGCCGCAATGGCCAACTTTCCCAAGACTAAGGGCAAAATCACACCGCGGAAGGACAAAGTGCAAACGGCCATGTCTAGAGTCACCGCCACAGTTAGTGAGGCTCTCGCCACAGAGCGGCAAAAGCTACTGGGCAAAAGACCGCTCGACAAAGGGGGAGAAGTGGCCCAGACAGAAACCCGCCACAAGCGGCCGAAGGCCGCACCGGGAGTCGCCCAGCCAGCAGCGGTCGTGGAGTCGATCGAGAATGGCGACGAGGAGGAGGAATTTGACACCCCCCCGCCAGCTAGGGGAAACGCCACGGCAGACGACGAGCGATTCCGATCACTCAGGAGTAACTACAAGAAACTCAAAAGGGCGGACCAACAACTAGTCAGCCGTTTCTGTGGCCTCGATCATACTGTCGCCATGATGGGGAACAACGTCGAGCAGTTGACGAAAAAGGAAAAGGAGCTGCGTAGGGACGTCAACGCCACCAAGCACAAGCAGCAGCAATTCAACGAAGGCATCGGCAAACTCGAGGCGGAGAGCAAGGGCCTCGACGAAAAAGCCCAACACCTGACGGTCCAATGCTCGGCCCTGACGGATAACATCCGAAAGCTCGAGGACAAGGAGGAGAAGGTTATTGCGCAGTGCAGTGCCTTGGAGGCCGAGAATAAGCTTCTCAGGGCCCAGATCGCCACTTTGACCTCCCGGATCGAAACTCTGGAAAAGGCCAAGTCGGCCCCAGAGTATAAGTACGCCGCCACGACGGCAACTGTCCCGGATACCGCCGCAGAGATCAAACCGTCCCGACAAAGTGCGGGCGCTCCCGCCCGGGAACAGGCGACCCCCGAGGCACTTCGAGACAGGACCTTTTCCGTTTCGCGGGATATCCCACACGGCACCGCCGCCTCTGCCGTACCCTCGCCGCGGCGGCCGACCTACGAAATCCACATACAGGAAGAGCGCAAGCCTTCCCTTCTGGCCCGCGAGTATCGCCGCTCTGGCACACAATTCCCACGGGTCCTGGACATGCCGACCTTTGAGCCGACGTGGAACCCCCACGAAGAGCTCAACCGCCGTCGTGCCCCAGCCCACCCTCCCATCCAGCTTCGAGAGGCGTACCAAGAAGTGTCTCACGCTCGTCCCGATTACGCCCCAGAGCCGCTCCAACCCAGACAAGACCCAGGCGAGCCCGCGGCCGAGTCATTCCATACGTCAATGCCGCGAACCTCGGCCCCGGCCCCGCTGCCAGCGCAGCCGCCTGCTTATATGCAGATGCCAGACACAGCGCTGGCGTACACACGCGCCCAATTTCCGACGGGGGACACCACCTCGGCAGCGCAGCCAATGGCTCGTCACTTCAGCCATGGCCCTACGCCCATGGGCCCGCCGATGAATCGGCCAGAGCACCCAGAAACCTCGACTCATGGCTACAACGAGATTGATCCGAGTCTCCGCCCAGGGGGGAACCCCTCCACGGCCAACGCCCTCGCAGTCCCCGCCACTACCGCAGACACCATTCCCCCGGCTGCTACACGCACCACACACCACATGAGCCCGGCCCCTCCCCAATATCGATCGCCATACCAACCGCCCCAGGCTCCGTACCAGTATCCACAAGGCTACCCACACCAGTACGCGCCGCCGGCCCAGGTCCAGCCCCAAGAGGAGGCTTCTCTACGCCCGCAGGTTCGTCCCAAGGCCGAGGAGCCCGCCGAGTAAAACTGGGGGCGCGTTTGCCATGGCGATTGGCATTTTTGCAGCATCTATAGCGTTGAGTTCACACGCACATATTACCATCACACCCACCCACAGGCATAGGAACATGAGGAGGGAGAGAGGGCGCATTTCTGATGGGGATGGTAGGAGTGCCAGCGGCGGGGGACGTTGATACCATTTTCAGGAGGGCATGAATGTGGCGGAATGGGGCGTAAATGGCGAGAGGATGACGGGGCGAAAAATCGTTTGGCGGATATGTGCCTGGTTTTGACGTGCAAAGAGGTCACTCGGCGGATGGTATGCCTTTTTATTTTCTTTCCCTTTATTCCTTAGTTACGATAGCACAAATTCCGACAGGGGGCGGGCAAAACGCACTACCCAGTATTGATTTATTGCTCTGATCGCTCAAATGCATTGTGGGATATTCTATTCTATAGGTAACGGCCGTTGATTTGCCAGGGTATATCCCTGTAATCTTGGAGGTAGGTGAGTTAACTTGGGACGAAATTTTGAAGTAGTGTTAAACAGGAAGATGAAAAGAGAAAGAAGGAAAAAAGATCGAGAAAAAAGAAAACGGAGCGTTGAGGTGTGGGGGGAGATGAACGGGGGGACTTGGAAATAACAAAAAGGAAAACAACAAAACAAAAAGGAACTTGAGAAAGATAACAAAAAAGAAAAAAAGAGTTAGGTAGAAAGCAAAAGTTTGGGGTTGGGACGGTTTGGGTATGCAAGTGCTGGGGGAGGTAGTGTAGAAAGGTTACCCGAGTTATCAGTGAAGAAAAGCAGACAGAGAGGGCAGTAAAAAATGTAATGACAAGACAAAGAAAAAAGAAGACTAGACGGGCAAAACGGTTGGCGGAGGAGCGGGAATATAATACCCTGTCGGAAACATTGGTAAAATGAGGTAGATTTTGAGAAGATTTGAGTGCACGAGTTATTTAAGGACATTAACTATCAAAGAATGTCGAGTTGATGGCTTGAATGAAAACAATGTTGACCCCTGGGTGCTGTTACAACTGTTGTTTTGCTGGCGTTGTTTCAACTGGCTGACCAGGATCACACAAGTTACCAGGGTCCCCTTTCCACTCCCCAAACCCAAACCTTTCTTTCATCTCACGTTATCTTCTCACCTTCTTAACACCATCCTGCAACCTCAATGCATCTCGAGTGAAGATGTATACATATATCATCGGGCTAATCCCCGTGCTACTTTTCTTTTACTCACCCATTGTCGAGCTGTTCTCTTCTCCGTCTCAAAGCCACAGCCCCCCTCCTCGTCAGTTCAACCCAGAGCTTCTCGCCCTAGAGGAGCCTTCCAATCACACATGCCCGACTGACACTTACCTTGTTCATGTTTTTTCTCGGGAGCCACTGGTTCTTTATGTCGAGAACTTCCTCTCAACTGATGAACGGGATCATTTGCTTGAAATAAGGTTTGTTCAACCGTCTTCTTCAAACTAGAACCAGTCAAATGAACCCAGACTTATCCCCCCAAAGCGAACCACTTTACAGCCCCTCTACGATAACCCACGACGGCGGCGGCACCACACACCACGACCGCTCCGTCCGCGATTCCGACGTCGCGCTCGTCCCGCGGACCTCTACTGTGCGGTGCATCGAGGATCGTGCACGTGCCCTCCAGGGATGGCGCGACGAGGTCTGGATTGAGCGCCTGCGGGTGCAGCGGTACGGTCCCGGCGGGCACTATGCT
The DNA here is from genome assembly GCF_033296635.1 of Dichotomopilus funicola. Lineage (NCBI taxonomy): Eukaryota > Fungi > Ascomycota > Sordariomycetes > Sordariales > Chaetomiaceae > Dichotomopilus > Dichotomopilus funicola. The sequence goes on from NW_026944050.1 coordinate 158,962, forward strand.
CACCATTTTGACTGGAACCCTGCGCGCAGTGGATGGGGGAGAGTGAGTAGCGCGATGGCGTGGGTTGGAAAAAGTGAAGAAGGGGATGGCGAGGGGTTGGTGGGGGGAGGGACGGAGTTTCCGTTGTTGAGGGCGGTGGAGAGTGGGAGTCGTTGGTGTCGGTTTGTGGAGTGTGCTGAGGCTAAGGAAGGGGATGGGCACACGGATGGTGATGGGGCCGGCGGCGCGGTAAAGGGGGTTGTGTTCAAGGTATTACCGGGCAATGCGGTGTATTGGGAGAACTTCAAGGCGGATGGGAGCAGAAGGGGGTTTGAGGAGACATGGCATGCTGGATTACCTGTCCAGAAGGGGGAGAAAGTAGGGCTGAACATTTGGAGTTGGGGCCGGATTGAGTAAGGGGGGAAAGTAAACATGGTTACCATATCCGGACAGTTGCTGCAAGGAGTGATGACTGTGTTGTGAACATTGTCGAGACGTCGACTGATCCCGGGACGCTTCTTTCCCGTCCGGATTGGCCCGGCGCGGCTTGGGCTATTTTCGTCGATGCAATCTCGAAACGTCATTCGGTGGAGGCACGGAGCGAGATCCCGTTGCGGGAGGAACGTAGATTCGGGACAAACCGTGGGGTTTGGCTTGAGTGGAAAGGGACTTTGACTTGTCGATGCAACTCGCATCCTGGCCATTCACAAAATTGCGCTGTGCAGCTGACGTACGCCAGCGGCCCAAGATCAGCTGGCACACCCAAGCTGCAACGCCATCTGCAGCATCCATGAGCCACGGAAGGGGATTTCTCGGGACTGAGAAAGCCGGTGCGGCGTCAAGGACGCCACAACGTGTCGACGTCGTGTAGCGATGACCACGAGAATGCACGGCTGTTTCGCAGTGCTTCGTAACTAGTTATTTGGGAATTGCGGAACGATCATTTCCAGGGGCAGCTGGGCACGGTATGAGTCACCTTGCGAGATGGTCAGCTTTCGATCCCTTTTTAATGAGATACTGAGAGACTTCCTCGACGACAGTACGGATCCGTAGGTTGTGTCCATATCGCCGTTTGCTCGACGTAATCTGGCATGGCGGTGCGACTTTTTCCTGAACAAGCTGATTCAGGCCGCAATGTCCTCCCTTCAATTTCAGGCGTTTTTTCAACGCGTTTGGGGGATGGAAGGCGCGCCTAATATGCTGGGTTCGGGTTGGGAAAGAAGTACCGGCCTAACAACCCCAGGGTCGGACGCCGGGCCAAAGACCGCCCGCCCAGTAAGTCCGAGATGGGGTCCGGTCAAATCCGGGATTTTAGTGGGACTCGGCCCTGGATCTTCGCTCAGTTTATCGTGGGATCGCAGGCAGTCATCACCCCTTTGGTGACGAATATGCTCGGTTCGGCAGCGCCCATCGAGAACGGCAGCGAAATAACACGGACCATCCTGAAGAGACGCTCTGCGAGTTGTTACAAGTATACATGGGGAGAAGCCCGGGGGCCGCATCAATTCTGAGCCCGAAGTTTCTCTTCGCCCCTCAGCTTGTCCCGTCCCCGGACTTGGCAAACACCGTACACCGCAAACGCCAGCCACAGCATGTCACCGTCGTCACCGGAAGATGGCCCTTCTGAACCCACCGCCACAGGCGCCAACAGCGCTGGAGCGGCTCACGAGCTGCTGGCCTGCGTGAGCTGCCGTTCGCGCAAGCTCAAATGTGAGAAATGAACTCCGTCCTCTGTCCTCTACTGCCCCAGCTCCGTTGAGGGGAGCCGCTATAGTTAAGCCCCACGTGCTTACTTAATATTGAATTTCCTAGGCGATCGCCAAAAGCCTATCTGCGCCCGGTGCGCGAAGGCTGGGAGCGAGTGTGTTTATCCAGAATCCAGGAGAAAACCTGCCTTCAAGCGGCGGAATGTGAGGGAACTCGAGGAACGGCTTGGTACGGCACCACCACTCTGTCCACCGTGACAACCCGCTTCTCGCCAGCTTCGTTGTGTATTGACCTACCCTCCCTGTTGTAGCCCAGGTAGAGGGCATGCTCCGGACTGTGGCCCAACCGCCCCATGTTACTGCCGCTTCGGCTCGGTCGGATGGCACGTGGACTGAGGACTCCTCCCCAAGTGCTTTCGGAGCCGAACCCTCACGGCCGGAAAAGCGCCATGGTAGCCCCCGCGAGAGAGCGATGCCGTGGAACCCAGCCCTGCCTCAGGCTGCGTCCTCTGGTCGAGTACACGCGCGCCCTACTGGCGAGCTTGTGGACTTGGGCCAGTTTGAAACCTTGCCTCCTTTTGAGATGATGGAGGACCTGTATGTGACACCAATGAGCCCCCCCCTTCAAGTATACCGCACCAGAGCCTCACGGTTACTGACGCCTTACTTAGTCACAATGTGTACTTTGCAACCCAGCGATATTTTCTGCCCATCATTCACCCAGGGAATTATCTACGCTCGTTTCACTCGGCTCCGCACATGCGTCCACCCATGTGCCTCCAATATGCCATCTGGACCGCGGCGTCAAACGGGCATCCCAAATACAATTCCTATCACGATGCTCTGTACCGCCGCGCCCGGCAATATCTGGAATCCGACGAGCTCAAGGTTTGCACATTATTCCCAGTTTCGGCTTGTTGCGTCCCTAACACGGTTTCTAGGGACAAGGCGAACATTTCATCACCGTTGGCCACGCACAGGCCTGGGTTCTCATCGCAGGCGACGAGGCCCGCAGCTTATTGTTCACCCGCGCCGGCATGAGCTCGGCCCGGGCTATCCGGCTGACCAACATGATGGGGCTTCACCGACTCGATAACGAGGAGGATGAGCTTCCTATGGCCCCAATGATCACCCCTCCCAAGAACTGGGGGGAGCTCGAGGAGCGCCGCCGTCTGTTTTGGGGTGGGTATTGCATCGATAGCTACGCCAGCATCAGCGCTGGGTGGCCAACCATGATTGACAGGGAACAGGTAAGTTTTCTATAGTGATGAGGGGGCGGATGGCGGCGCCATGTCGACTTACCTTCTAACTGACCAACCCCCCCTAGATCACTACTCACCTGCCTTCAAGCGAAGAAGCTTTTATCAGTGGCCAGGTGGAACAGGGGTGCACGCTACAAGAGAGCTTCCGAGGGGCCAACTACTCCGTCTTCGCCGGAAACGTGATTATCTGCCACATCTTCACCCGACTACTGAAGCACGCACACCGGCCCGTCCCGGATGACCACCCCGAAGACGTCGATTTTGGCCAATTCTGGACCCGCCACCGCGACCTTGACAACATGTTGTCCAGCGCCTTCATGTTCCTCCCCCAACGCTATCAGCTGCCCCAGGGCATGGCAGACCCAGTGGCCGTGCAGTACAACTTGAATCTACATGCTGCTGTCATCTGCCTACAGAACGCTTCCAAGGAGAAGGCTGATAAGTATAAACTGCCGGGGATAAGACAGTCAGCCCGGGTTCGATGCTTGACGGCCGCCCAGGAAATTGTCGACATTTTACGCGCGTCTTTTTTTACCAGGCCGCGGGAGGGGTTTAGGAACCCGCTCATGGCCCTTTCTATCTACTTTGCTGGATCAGTGTATATTGACCAAGCCAAAGACGATATTGAAGGGTTCAACAAGGAGAACCTCGAGTTTCTCCTTGAGTGCATGATCAATGCTGCGCACAACCATGCCATTACCAGGGCATACCTTCAGCAGCTCTTAGCCGACATCGAACGCAACGGCATCTCTGTTTCGGCAACACAGCCGCCCACTTCTAACAGGGATTTGGTTGAAAATGCCTACCACAGTATTCCGGTCATCGCTCAGTCGCGTCACACCAAGCCGCAGACGCCACTCCCCGGCCGCTTGCCTCTCGGAGCCGCTCAAGGTCCGGTATTCGATGCCACCGCCATGCCCTTCGATTCGGACTTGCTGTGTCCCGGGTCGATCGCTAGACTGGATGGCGACCCCGAAGCTCGCGCCAGTAAGCGCATGCGTACTGTGACTGGGATGCCCAGGCAACCTCCACACTTGGGCGTGCTCCCCTCTTCTTGGTCGGAACTACCAGCCGATACCGTCATGGACCCGGCACCTGATCTGTTCGAATACACCGACGGCTGGTCATACGCAACAAAATACATGATCAACCCCGTCACTACTCTCCCCAACATGATGCCCATCCCCCAAAACAATCGGGCGGCTATGCCACCAGCCCCAACCAACCCCACTCCGCACTTCAACTTCTCTATGGCTGGCCCGCCATCTGCTGCTGCTCCGTCTGACCTGTTCTCGGACCTTTCTCGACCAATCATACCGGCGTCCGTCGCATCAGGCTTTGGACTGGACACCTCCGGCGGAACAACGGGCATGTCCGTGGACATGAACATGAACCCAGATATCAACACTGCCATGAACACGATCATCGACCAACGCCAAACACAGCCCATGGATACAGACACCAACATGAACCCCACCGCTTCTGCCGCCGTCCCCGGCCCGGGAACCACCGCCCTTAGCCCCGACCTCGGTGACCTCGGCATTTTTGATCTCGATCAACACTGGTCTGTCGCCGAAACCTTCTACGCCATGTTGGACTTGACTGGAACTGAGCGTCTCAATGCTGCATCGCAACCGCAACAGGTACAGAGACAACAGGCCCAGGCACCTACCCAGGGACAAATGCGGGCGCAGCAAATGCAGAGCGGTGGGGATCTGAGCGCTTGGGCGGCCCTAGGTAATACCGGCGGCGGCGGCTCAGGTGCCAGTCAAGGGAAGAGAGACCGAGAAGGGGGGATGTGAAAGAAGAATCGGCTGAAAACAACAAGCCTGAAAATGGCTCGAGAAATGGCTTTGGGAGAATTAATATTTGGGGATTTCTTTTCACAGCAACGGGTCCTCTCGACACTCCACTACAACTACTTACTTACTAATGACTGAAACAGCCGCCGGCAATTTCTCTCCACTATTTTGTACGATATACTTTTGTTATACACAGCCACGAACGGGTTCTGCTCGGCCTAGCGAACGGATGTACACCACCCAAGAACGGAGAACAGAGGAGGCGGGAGACATTTGACAATATTGGAGGATATACCTTGGGGAATTTGTTAAGCATTTGCTGGATTGGGGGGTTGGGGGTTTTATATTTTCTTGCATTGGGACATGGTCAACGGACGGGGTTTCCAGGGTTGCTTTTGGGGTCTCAATTGGATCGGATCGGCGGACATGGCGTAGACGGAGGAGGGATGGGGCCTGAATTTACTTTGGGTGTTTGAATATGTGTATTATAAGCAGACCTAGACACTCCCCCCAAACCCCACCCTCCTTCATTGCTGTCGTTATCAAGCAAAAGATCACGATGGTGATGACGAATAGATCTTCTCTCACTATCTAATGTAATGTTTGTCCCGCGAGCAGCCCAGCCCAGACCCAAATACCAAAAAGGAAAAAAACCGCGGCATTGCTTTTGTTTCTCCCATCCGTAATTACCCATACAGCACCAAGCAGTCGCGTCTAATTCATGTATTTGTGTAGTTCATTCCTGGGGTTATTATTATCCGGACCAAAACATCGTGCCGTTGCGTGGGGATGTATGTCATGAGCGTTGCTGGCTCGCTGGCGGTGGAATCTAGGTTTCACACCAATTACGCCTTAGCCATCTCATCACTATTACGGAGTATTTGGTTTAGAAAGCAAAGACTTGGTCTTCCAGCTTGCTGACGGGGCGAGCCTTCTTGAAGCCGAGAGATTCGGTAGCCTTCTTAAGACCGCTGATCATGGGCGGCGGGCCACACAGCAGAATCTTGACATCATCGGCGGGCTTCGGGAGATATTTCTGTGGTACCAAATGGTCAACAGATGCGCATCGGGGTTTGGCGTTTTTTTCTTTTGCAACTTACCTGAACCATCTCAGCGGTGACGTAGCCAACACCGCCTTCCCAACCGGCAGGCGGCTTATCGAGAACGTAGTGTACGCGGATGCCCTTGTCTTGGCTGGTGAGGGCGTCGAGGTCTTCGCGCAGCAGGATGTCCTGCTCGGTGACGTTGGCAAAGATGAGGTCGACCTCGGTGCGATCGTTGGCGGACTCGCGGCCGCGGACGATGGCCTTGATGACCTGCAGCATGGGGGTGATGCCCGTGCCGCCAGCGATCATACCGAAGCGGCGAACCATGTTGGGGGTGTACACGAACGCGCCCTTGGGTCCCTTGACGCGAATTGTCTGACCGACCGCCAGCGAGGCCATGTGCCGCGAGATGTTGCCCTGCGGGTATGACTTGATCAGGAGGTCGAAGTGGCCCGGCTGGTGATCCCCGGAGATGGGCGTGTAGGAGCGGACAATTTCCTTCGTCGTCCCATCGGCCTGCGCGAGCGCTGCCCCGATGGAGATGTGCTGGCCGATCGGGAGGCCGAGGATGTCGGTCGGTGTGGGGAGGGCGAATCGATAACTAGTGCCAGACAAGCTTGGTCAGCAACGTGGTGGAGAATACTGGCGGCGTATCAACTCTAGGGGAGGGAGGAACGCATACATCGCGACGTTGTGCGAGATAATCGTCTTCTCCTTGAGCTCAAACTCTTGGAAAGCGTCAGGTTTGAGGACAGCTTTGGGGACTGCGTTGGGTTAGCGATTGATCAATTGGGTCCTTCCGAGCTTGAAAACACGACTGAAAACATACCGCTGTTGTAAAACTTGAGGGCGCTGAGGATAATGCCCACCAGCAATGCGTAGCCGGTCCATGCGGTCTTCACAATGGCGGTGCCGAAGACGAGCAGGCCTAGGGGGATGTAGATGCCATCGACATACTTGCGCGCCAGGAGAGGGTGTGCCATTTTTGTGGTTATTTGAGCACACGAGACGGTGGGTGCAAAATGTTTAGAAAGAGAGGAGAGGAATGGTCGGGCAAGAGAGGTCTTACTTAACACGGGGATAGAACCGCGAAGCCGGGGCCGGGGCTGCTCCCAAGTTATAAAAGGAGTCGAGAAACTTTATCGGCATGGGGAAACAACTTTGAGTGGGTCTAGCGGGCTTGTTGCTCACTTGTTCTTCATGTGTCGCGAGCTAGACCGGGGTTTGCTGCAGGACCAATACCATTTTGGCGGGCTTCTGGAGCCGTGGTTCAACAATTCGGCTCCCTGTCGGGTGGTCCATGCCCCTTGTCGGGCAGTTTCCCGGATCCATCATGCCCGTCGATCATGCCCGCATCACAGCTGGCACCTTTGGCAAAAGACTCAAGAAACCCGATTACTGGTACCTTCGTAAGGGCCGGTAGGGCCCTGGTGCGAAGAGCCCGATGATGTAAAGAACACATTTACGAAGTATGATCGGTTTTTTCTTTCTCTGCTCTGCCGAGCTGATGTAATGAAATGTCGATTATGGCCTTGCTCTACCACTCGGAGCTCTGCGCGGCGACCTCGGAGCGTCTGCATGCAACCTTGAATGACTTCTTGAAACTTTGACACTTGCAACCTCCCCACATCTGCACAACGTTGGAACCTGAGGAGAACACCGCGCCCAATTCACACCACAATCTCGAGAGCCGGTGAAAGACCTTCAAATGGGTGAAAACGTGGTAGAAGAGGCGCCATTCCCTCTCACGGATCTGGATAAACAGGTCCTGTCCCAAACGGACGAGGAGTACACGTATCATACCTGGGATGAGCTCTATTCTCTCATTCGTACGCCTAACTTGATTCATTATCTTCCGACCGATCGCATATTTCACAAACTAACATACCCACCAGAAAACAACCAGCTCTTCCTCCTCAAGAGGAAACCGTCCGACCTGCGGCGATACATGAAGTGGACAGCTGAAGTCAAGGCCGAATACGGCGGGATTACCAACTATCTCCTTGCCCACCGTTTGCCCAAGGCTTGGGGATCCCCACCATTCAAATGGGAATCCGAGACGCCGTTCGCAGAGCCAGCAGACTATCGTGTGCTGATCAACGACTGGCCGTACGGCTTCACGCCAGGCATCACCCATATTGTCGTGTGGTCCCGTACCCCGATCGCCACGGACGATACCGTCGGTGATTTGACTCCCGAGAGCAGGAAAACGGTGGGGGATTTTATCAAGCGTTATTTTGTTGATAGTCTTGGGCCCGGCGGTGAAGATAAGGTGATTTGGTTCAAGAACTGGGTGGCGCTCCAGAGTGTACGAACGGTGGACCATGTACACGTTTTTGTGAGAGACGTCGAACTGGCCGTGCTCAAGGAGTGGACGAAAGAGCTTGATTGCCACCGAACTTGACGGGTGACGATGGGCGTAGCTGAGGGGTGAGAGGGCTTATTTGATGTAGATTGCCAAGGCCTATGCTGCCCGTCGTTGCTTTCGGTTTCCGGGGGGAGCTGCGGCAGCATTCGGGTTGGCACCCATCTGAGCCATCTGTTTTGCGGCACCCATCATACCAAACGCTTTGTAGGCCCCGTAAGCAGGAACTACAGCCCACAAGAACCACGCCCAGTTGCCGAATAAAGCGACCAGAATGGTAGCGCCCCAAGTGACCCAGATGACATCGAACATGAAGTCGGTCAGGCCCGGAGCTGACAGGTCTTCCCCAGACGACTTCAGAGCTTTCGTATTGCCGTCATAGCTGGGGCGGCCGGTCCTTTCTAGAATGAACTGGCAGATGAAACTGGGTAGGGAGAGGATCGCCCAAAGCACCAGCGAGCGCGACCTGAAGATGAAGTGCAGGAGTAGGAAGAGGGCGTTGACGATGAGCGAACCAGTGTGGAGGTTGTTGAGGGCAGCCGAGTTCGACTTGGCCCGGTCCTTACGTGCTTTTTGTGCCATTTTGTTCCGGAAAGGTGTTTTGAAGTCGACTAGAGATGGGGTTGGAGTCGCGGCGATGTACCAAGCACAGATTTCAGCTCGTTGAGCTGAACACGCTGAGTATGTCCAGAACTGGAAACACAGTGGCATCGAGATTGGACCCACAGGTCCCTGACATACCCCTGCATCTTGAGCACCAGCCACTTTGAAAATATTACAAGACTCTGGCGTCAACTTTTCGGGCACCCTCGCACCTTACGGGTGAAGAACTCTGCCATCAAGTAAGGAATGAGGCTACGTCTTACAGAATATTACAACTTCTCTGTACATCATAGTTATTTTATAGATCCGCCCTCCACAACATTATCAGCTCTCCAAGGATGACATCACGAGCCTTCATCAGGGGAGCTTCATTTTGTGGCTAGTGAGCCCAGTGGGCCACCCCACATCAATTGGTTGCTCGGCAGGCTGCACCCGCCCCATCGTTCGCGGGTGCCCAATCAGCCGCGAGGTGCTGAAGCCCACCACAACAACGCAAAGGAGGTTGACGCCTTGACAGCTTCGCGGCCCATTCATGACAATCCACCACCCTCCCTTTGATTCGAAATCTAGGGACTGGCAATTGTCGACCGTGTACAATCGCGACTTCTTTTCTTTTCATTTTCTGGGTTGGGAAGTCATGCATCTGGAGCAAAGGAGAACTTGAGCACCAGCCTTGCGGGCCCGCATTGCTCGTTCATTGTTTTATTTTTCTCCTTTCGCTGACCCTGGCGTCACTTGCGTGAGCAGCCGTGCCGACCATTTCCAGGCTAGCAACTTGCCGACTTCTGAATTGGCAGCGACCCGTCCAAGCCGCCATCTCCATCCGATCGATACTGCGCGTGCAATTCCGGCCTTAACTTTTTGAATTTAATACCGTAGCTCCATCAGTGATTCCCCCCGATCTCCCAATCAACAACAACCCCTCGCTCGACTCGACTCATTCGCGGTGCGGCCAACCAAGCGACCCGAAAGTTCCACAGCTCGTTCCCGCCACCAGACAACCAACATCATCTTTTTCTTGCCCTCACCAGTACTGGTCTCGTCCATGTGGAACAAGCGCACGCAACTCCGGTCAACAACCTGTCTGAGCGACCCTATGGACGATCCTCGCCGGTAGAAACTGGAACTTCATCTCGCAGACCAATCCGGGTACAACCCCCCTCCTGCGAGATGGCGCCGACTAGCTCTGCGATTTCTGGCTTGCTCAAGCAGACCATTTATTACCACCTTGACAATATCTCATATCAAAACGCCCTCTTCTTCGCCGAAAGGCTGCACGCCCACGATCAGCGCTCTCCCGAGTCCGCGTACCTTCTCGCACTTTCTCACCTCCGTCTCGGCGATCTCCGTTCCGCGTACGAAATCAGCAAATCCTCAGGGTGTCGCGGGGCTCATCTCGGATGCTCCTTTGTGTTCGCGCAGTCATGCCTGGATCTGGACCGGTACAAGGACGGGATCGCAGCGCTAGAGAAGGCCCGACCCTTGTGGGCAACAAAGTGCAGCATCGGGAAACATACGACCTCCGGACGATCGCCATATCCTGACGCCGCTGCCGTTAACTGCCTCTTAGGCAAGTTGTACCGGGGCTACGATGATAAGAAGCGAGCCGTCTCTTGTTTCGAGGACGCGCTGAGGGCGAATCCCTTCATGTGGGATGCCTTCACTATTCTCTGCGACATGGGCGTTAATGTGATGGTACCAAACATCTTCAAACTTAATGACAACTTTTCTCGCAGTTTTGATCACGAACCAGATGCGACTAATCCCGACTCTGGTGGCGGCCCCGTGGATCCGCTGCAGCGTAAGACTGGTATTCAGGGCGCTGGGCACGACAGCGATCCGTTTGGGGGGCATCGGTCCACAGCATTCCAAGACGTTTCGAGTAATAACATGTTGTTTGTCGACCCGGGCGAGAACGACAACAGTTCGAGGCCGGTTGCCTCCCATTCGAGATTTGGATCGAACCGACATGGCACGGACAGCATGGAAACCCCGACCGGCTCTGTGCCTGTCCCGGAAGCACAGGCTCCTCGTGCAGCTTTCCCCTCCGAACCCCCGTTAGCCCCGTCTCGTCGAACACGCGGTGCTCAAGCAGCGGAGCCCGCCTTCCTCGACGCCCCGCCCAAGATGAGCTACCGCCTGGGGGCAAGGAAGCGGGAGAAGGCCCAGGATCCCATGGGGGACAACTCGACGGAGCCACCTGCACGAGGTGCTGCGTTATCCCAGGCCATCACGGAAAGGAAACGTACGGCTTCGGGACACCCCGTTCAGCCGCGCCCAAACAACAGTGAAGAACCGCGGAGGAGCGCCCGGTTAAATGTAGCTCCAAGGACGACATCGAGGGCCAACACCACTGTCAACGCAACAGGCGCGACTGCTACTCGAGAGTTGAAGAAGGCTAGGCCCCCAATTTCAAGGATTGGTCGCCCTGGCTCCAGCGGAGCCACCGTTGGTCGAGTCGTGAGCGGGAATCGAAAGCCACTGGAAGAGAACATTATGGATGTTGACGAAGTGCCAAGAGCCAAGGAATCGTCCGCTGCGCTGGCTTTACCTCCAAGACAAACCGAATCCGAGCAGATCAAAACTGAGGAGGGGTTGAGGTGGATCCTGGATTTCTTGAAAAAGATTGCTTCCGGATACCGACTTTCATCCCAGTTTCAATGCCAAGAAGCGTTGACTGCGTTCTCATCACTCCCTCGGGCCCACCAGGACACACCATGGGTGTTGGCCAGGATGGCGAAAGCCCATTACGAATTGGCCAATTATGCCGACGCCGAACGGTTCTTCAAGCGGCTGCGCATACTCGCCCCGACACGTCTGGAGGATATGGAGGTGTACTCCACGGTGCTCTGGCAACTCAGGAAGACGACGGATCTCTCATTCCTCGCACATGAGCTGATTGAGATGGATTGGGAATCGCCGCAAGCTTGGTGCGTGATGGGGAACGCGTTTTCCTTGGACAGCGATCACGAGCAGGCCTTACAATGTTTCAAGCGTGCCATTCATCTTGATCCTAAGTTCGCATATGCGTACACTTTGCAAGGGCACGAGCACGTTGAGAATGAGGAGTATGACAAAGCGCTTGTGTCATATCGGCGTTCGATCGCAGCGGACAAGCGACATTACAACGCCTACTACGGCATCGGCAAGGTTTACGAGAAGTTAGGGAGTTACGACAAGGCCTTGAGCCACTACCACGCGGCACTGGTGATTCACCCGACACACGCTGTACTGATCTGTTGCTTAGGCACGGTGCTGCACAGGCAAAAACAGATTGTCCAGGCGCTGCCATATTTCGTCAAGGCGGTCGAGCTGGCCCCTCGGGCGCCCGAGATGCGGAGCAAGAAGGCCGGCGCATTGCTAGCCACGGGGCAGCTGGAAGAGGCGAAGCGGGAACTGATGATTTTGAGGGATGTGGCACCGAATAATGCCCAGGTCCACTTCCTGCTGGCCAAACTTGCGAAGACTCTCGGGGATAAGAGGACAGCAGTGCGGCATTTCACTATTGCCCTGAGCCTGGACCCTAAGGTATGCTTTCCCTCTACCTTTATAATAACCTTTCATGTACTAATGCGCGAGACAGGCCAGCGGCGAGATTAAAAACGAGATTGGGGGGCTCGAGGAGGATGAGGGTTTAGACGATTCTATGATGCAGTGACAAGGATCAGCCAAACGCGTGAACCTAATTCTGCGATACCCCACGACGTCCGACGAACAAGCATCACGACTGGAGTAAGCATCAGGTTGTTTTTCCGGTGGCGCCGTGATTTAAAGCTTCTTTCTTTCCTCTCGGTTCCCTTCGGCGGTGGCAATACCCTTTTTTCGGGCGGCAATTTAGTTTCTTCTCTCACGACACGGGCGGGCAGCAGCATTCCGTAGTATGCATGGCAAGGGCGTTCTTGGGACAGCATTTGAAGTATGCTTTGCGTTTTCTTCGTGGGTTGCAACCGTTGGGTGGAACCTAGAACGGCACTAGTGGAAGGTACCTGCCTACCTAGTTGTATGTATGAGTATCCGAGCATCACATTGGCCGGCATGTATATGTGGTAGGGAAGGCGTCAGTTGGCGTCGTCACGGTGGAATCATAACCGGGAGCTCATAGCAGTCTGAGCAAGGACTCGATACCCAGGACGGGCGGTGCAAAATCAATAACATATGAGATAGCTTTGAACAGAGCCAGACCCAACCGTGCCAACCTATTCTAAGAATTCTTGATCCCACGTGGCTCATGCGGTGGTATGTCCAGGAACGGCATTTTAAAAGAAAGGGACAGGAAGACCCCGGGTTTGAGGTAGCATGCTAAAAATCAGGCAAACAACTGATTTGGCAAGAGGTCGGTTTGCCTGACGCGTGTAGAGGAGAACAAGTTGAGACGGCGCGCCCCGATGCGAGCCGGGAACTCTTGCAGCCGGGCAGCCAATCAAAACGCAGTTCCGGGAGGCGCGCTGAGCCGCTTGGCATCGGGCGCTTTGACCACAGTTTTTGCGGGGCGCGTTTTTTCAAAGCCGTTTAGCAGGACCAAAAGTGAAGGCCAAACCCAGCCCATTTGCCGCGGTTTTGACAGCCCATTTTCGGAGTTCCAAAACATGCATTCAAACAACGCTTTTTGAACAGGGAAAGCACCAACACAAAAATTCCACATCCGAAACGGGACTAGTGGCCACCCTCCCAAATCAGCTGCGCTTTCTGATTCTGCCACCCGCCCCCCAACCTATTTAAGCCTCGTCTCCTCATACCTGGCTTTTCCCAAAACCCCTCTCATTTTGTCAATTGCGTGTGTTTGGTCAATCATCAACGGCATCAACTTTTCCATCGATTTATCGGCCCAGTCCATTCAATAAACATAACTTCAACTTCCCAATACATCCATCAAGATGACTGGACGTAAGTTGCATTTTTTTTTTTGACTCCCTGCATCATCGTCGGCGTTGCAGATGAGGTTGTTGGTCGCGATGCCGGGAGTGTTGGTGGGGCTCCACGCGTCCCACATGCACGCGTCTGGGCTCAACACCAAAACAACTATCGCACACCACGCTTCACATGATGTTGTGGTTTCAACACCCATTTTTTCTTTCATAGGTTGACAGCACACTAACATCTCTCCCTTTTTAGGCGGCAAGGGCGGTAAGGGTCTCGGCAAGGGTGGTGCCAAGCGCCATCGCAAGATTCTTCGCGACAACATTCAGGGTATCACCAAGCCCGCTATCCGCCGTCTGGCTCGCCGTGGCGGTGTCAAGCGTATCTCAGCCAGTATGTTCTCTCTGCTTCCTTTGTCGCGCTCAGAACAGTGTTGCTAACAATGCTGCTTTGTAGTGATTTACGAGGAGACCCGTGGTGTTCTCAAGTCCTTCCTCGAGGGTGTCATCCGTGACGCCGTCACCTACACCGAGCACGCCAAGCGCAAGACCGTGACCTCGCTCGATGTTGTCTACGCCCTCAAGCGCCAGGGCCGCACCCTTTACGGTTTCGGTGGTTAAGCAGCTCGTGGAGCTGGCTTGTAGAGGTGGGGGTTTGGTTACGCTCTCACCAAAGGGCGGACCAATGGAGTCTGGGATGATAATGGCATCGTGGGATACATTTTGCTCCGCGTATTTTTCTACTGGCGTTGGGAACGGTGGGAGGCTAGGCACAACTGTGATACGGTCGATGACATGACCACGGCGTCTTTGGGAGGGTGGTTACCCCATGACAATACATTGATTTGATCAAGTTATACCCCGTGCCCTGTGTCTTATTTCCTCATGATCCTCTCGATGTCGTTCGCCATGATGAAAACAAAAGAAAAACGCGCTCTAATTTCGAATGCTGGAGTAAAATTGGTTTGCATTTTACAAATATTTTCGCCCTGCTGCCGCTACTCTTTGTCGGAACACCGGGCTCCGAATCCCCATGTTCACCTTGTAGAAGGGACTCATGATCGCCTTGACGTAGTTTTCGTACACCTCGCCAAAGAAGTTCTTGATGGCCTCTTCTGTTTGTGGGCTTGTGGGGTTAGCGCCGACGGCTGTGGAATTGCGTGATGGGTTTGCCACGGGTGTCACGCCAGAAACACCGGCTGTCGCCGCCGCAGCTGCTGCTGCTGTCGCGGTGGGCTGGTGCAAGAGTAGAAACTTGACGTTCCCCGCGGTCATGAAACAGGATATGTAGTTGGTGAAGAACTTGTCGATCACTTTCAAGTATCTAGTTGCAGGAGTCAGTCAAGATACGAGAGCCAAGTTGTCGCCTGGTTGATGTTGAAGGACAGGGCGCTCAGAAGGAGAGAGGTTGAGTGCCAATGGGGGAACGACGGAGAAATGGCACGCACAACTGTCCGTTCGTCCACTGCACCTCTTCGACGATGTCTAAGCTGCTGTGCAGCACAAACTGGTTGAGGTGGTGCGCATCGTCCGGGAAACGGGCTTGTCCGTCGCCTCCCTGCTTGCTCGTGCCAAACTCGTACTCGAAGAGTGGATTATCTTGGGTGCCGATGATGGCGAAGTAGTAGCTCATGTTTGCTGCAACTTGCGGCTTGGGCCGCTGGTCGGAGAGGGTGAAATCGGGGTAAGCGTATGGACAGGTGGATTATGGGAAACCAGTTTACTTCGGCCCTGAAATCAGTATTATCGGCCAATCATTCAGACGTGGTGGTGTATCAAGTGTCGTGTGCGGTGTGGTGGCGTGGTGATGCTGTTGAACTCATCGTGGTGGAGGAGAGGCTCACCCTAGCACTCAAGCAGCCACCTCTTGCAGCTTGAATGCACGAAGGGTTGCAGCGATGTCCAGGCTTGGGCTCCCGCGGCCAGCGGGGCGTATTCTCCACCATTGCTCCAAAGGCACCGGTTCTGATTGGCTTGGCGCTTGCGACGAGGAGCCGCATTTTTTCTAACAGCAGCCCGGTAAAGCCAAAGGAAACGGCCCCTCCACGTCGTCGGCTTGTCCCGCCCGACCTTCAATCCTCCCGAACAACAACTGTTGCAGGCCGATAAACATGTTCGGGCCCTTCAGAATTACGAGCTCCCTTAGCGGGGGTCTTCTATGGTACGCCTCCTCCCGGCTCGCGGAATGCGAGAAGGTCCACCGATCCCAAATCAACGCCTTCGCGACACTAACGGACGGACAGGAAGATACCTTGGCGCCTCTCCCCGACACAGAAGTTCCGGCAACGGAAACGGTTACGAGCTGTCGACCAGGTTGTTGAGACGTTGAGCAAGGCGCTAGCAAAAAAGGGCGAGACGCTCGCCTCGTTGGAGCGGTGGAAGTCCGAGATGCCGACCGAGGCACAGATGCAGCCACGCGACAAGTACACGATGTTCGACCGGAAAGAGAAGAGATACCGCAAGGGAATTCACAGTATGTTGTTCATGTTCATTCAGTACAGGACGGGGGGGTTACCCGGTGTCCTCCTTGGAACTAACGTGAGATGTAGAACTTCCCAAGTGGACCCGTGTATCCCAAAGAGTCAACCCGCCAGGTTACTAGACGAGAAAATCGACAGGCCTGGGAATGTATATTGTTATCCTATTGGAATTGGGATGTATGGCGTTATGGCGGTACCATTTTTGATGTCAACGATGTGGAACTAGGGTTGTAGATGGACCAGAGGCAGTAATGAACAAACTGTCAAAAGGACGCCATTGTGATTCCCTAGGGTATTGCCTGCCTGTCCCCAAATCCCGCGCCACGCTCCACGTCCTCGCATTCCAGATTATCAATCCTATCTTAAACGCCCGTGATCATCATCGTAGTTATTCGCCTCACGGTCTCTCCGAGACGGTTGAATGGCTCTGCCGAGGCCACCACGTCCCTCATCATAGTCCTCGCGATACTCATCGCGCACCTGCCCCCCAGATTTGCCACGGCCATATTGCCGACCCTCGGTGAAGCCTGGGTCCAGGTCTGTTCGAATTACGCGCTCGTCCAACTTCGTCCCGCCGATGTACTTCATACAGTCGAGTGCGTCTTGATGGGTGTAGTACTCGACGAAGCAAAAACCGCATGGTGTTTTTGTGAAGCGGTCAAGGCCCATGACCAACCGTTTGATCTCGCCACACTTCGAAAATAGCTCGTATACCTGCTCTTCGGTGGTGTAGAAAGACCTGTGAGGGTACGCTTTGGATCAGCCACGCCGCTTTCTCCATCCATCGAGTCGGCAAAGCCGCTTACAGGTTGCCAACGTAAATGGTAGCCGCATCTTTCAAGGGGTCCTCCTCGGGTTGGTCGTTCTGCATGTTAGTATCGTCGTCTCCATCGCGCTGATCCTTGTTGTCGAATCGTCTTCGTTTGTTCTGCGACGTTGAAAAGTCCACTTGTTAGACATTGGCGACATCACTGTCTGTGGTAAAGAATCGGGCAACTCACTCGGTTATTGAAATAGGCGCTCGGTTGGTCGAGCCGTTCGACCGTTGCTCGTGGGCCCCGCATGCTGTATGTACTTGTTTTGGATGACGGATCGCCTTCATACACAATCAAAAAGATGGTTGAAGGTGAAGCACCACCTCTTGATGAATGTAAAAGCGGGTCCTGCTTGACGCGACGATGGCAGATTGACAGGGGTCTGACCTGCCTGCCGAGAAAAGCTGCAGTGCCTTTTGTGCTCCAGCCAAACGGACGCGCTGGGCGCCGCGACCAAAAGAGCTTCTTCCCCAACCTCCGCCAAACTTGCGCATCTGCAACTGCCACCAAGCGACCCCCCGTTTTTGCTAGGTATTGTCCGCCGCCTCGCATCGCGTTTCACTTTTCGACGTTTGATCAAACTTGGGAATAGATTCCCCCGTCTCCCCCCACGAAAAACTGCATTTCTCGTTTGCAGATGCCGAAGATCAAGAGCTTTGCGCCGAGCTGGCTCAATGAGCCATCTCCCGCTCATAAGCTCTTCGAGCAGCCGATTGACGATGGGAGGGGTTCTGCGGGGCCTCCGTATGGCACGAGGAAACCGAAGCCCGGGCCAAGGCGAACCATAGCGCGTCGGGGCACTGAGGTGTTTGTGGCAGTCGGGAAGCAAATACGATGGGGCGATCTTGCCTACCTCAAGGAATCGTGGGAGACAAAGCCCGGGCACTCCAACTTGGTAACCCGTATCAAGAGAGAGGGGTCTGACGGCTCTTTTGAAGCCGAGGATGGTTCTGGAATTGACGGTTCCCGTGTGAGTGCAGCACGACCAACAATGAGTTTTGGGCCGTGGACTAACAACATGGGACATTCAGATCATTAAGACACCGGTGGCCGACGATATCCGCCAGCTGGTAATTTCGCCGAATCAAGATCTCCTCGCCGTTTTGACCTCTCACACCATACACATCTGCCTTCTACCTGACTCCTCGCATCTTTATGCCCGGGATGCTACGCCATTCAAGCCCAAGTTCTGGACCCTTGGACCGACGACACATGTTACCTCACGTCCGGCAGTCGTCTCTGCGCTATGGCATCCTCTGGGCGTGAACGGAACGGCGCTTGTCACGGTTACGGAAGACGCGGTCGTGCGCATCTGGGAATTGTCAACGGCCGATCGTTGGACCTTTGATTCAGCCACCCTCGCCATTGATCTGAAGCGGCTGGCGGATGGCACATCTTTGGACCAGGATTTTGGGGTTTCGGTGTCGGCCACCAACAAGGGATTCTCGCCTGATGCGTTCGACATGGAAGTTGCGGCCGCGTGCTTCCCTGCTAGAGCCTCCGGCGGCTGGTCACCGATGACCTTGTGGGTCGCTATGGCAGGCGGCGATGTGTACTCGCTTTGCCCGCTGCTGCCACAGCGTTGGGCACCGCCCCCTACCTTGATTCCCTCTCTCTCGGTTTCTATCGTGGCTGGGGTTGCAGCGACGGAGGATGACCCCGAAGCTTCTGCCGATACCCGCTTGTTGGCCCAGCAGCAGCTAGACTGGATGTCCGATTTGGATAATCAGGAGCCCAAGATTTTGGAGGGTGGCCTTGGCGAACCTCCGGTAGAGGTTTATACCCGTCCAACAAGGCCTGGCATCGTCCCAAGACTCCAAGGCCCGTTCGAGTTTGACTTGAATCCAGAAGACGAACAAGACGATGAGGTGGAACTCAAGGACATTTACGTCATTGGGGAGAAGGCTCGTCTCAATGATTTGATGATGGGTGAAGAGGAAGAACTGGAGGTGGACGAAGAGGAAGGCAGTGGATTGTCACTAACGGTCGTTTGTCTTCTCTCTACGAGTGGTCAAGTCAAGATCTGTCTGGATGTGAACGGAGTCGAGGCCCAATGGCTTCCTCCCAAGCAAAAGAATAGGTCCAGGGCGTTCACTGCGCCTCCCAACACCCCCTCCCTATTGACATTCCAGACCTTTGACACGCTCAAGCCAGTCGAGGTTTTGCCGGATAGTTGGCCCATGTTCAGTGAGGACACCGCCTCTCGCTATTCTTTTTACGTCACACACCCCGCAGGCATTACTTCTGTTTCGCTGGCCCCGTGGGTGTTCCGGCTTGAGAGCGAGCTTCAGGGAGACGGAGAGGCCGGGGCGGATTTCCGTCTTGACCTGCTTGTCCGAGGACAAGGCTCGGAGCGGGAGCGCATCTACACACAACCTCGTGGACAGAATTCACTCGCAGCAGCAACGGTTATCCAGGACCCGGACCTCGGCCACTTTGTTTTGTCCGCTACCCACCAAGACCCGGTCGTGCTTTTCTTCGAGACACCCATACGTGAAGTTGCCCCCAGGGAATCCCCAGAGGCAGTCTTTGAGCGCGTCGAGCTTCCGCAGCTAGACCTCGGATGGGAGCCACGACCGCTTTTCCATGCTTCTGAAGCGTTGGATCAGAAGAGCATGATGCCCACGTGGATTGATCACTTGAAGACAGGCAGAAGACGTCCGCTGTTCCACCAGGAAGTGCGACTCTCAATGGCGACACTCGAAGTCTTTACTGAAGGCCACAAGGTTCTCGCTAGCGAGGTGGATAACATCAATAGTGCGGTTGCGCAACTGTTCAGGAGGTGCCAGACGCTCCAGGAGGAACTCAGGCAGCAGATTGAAAAGGCGAATGAGGGGAAGAAGCAGGTCGACGTAATTACTGGTGAGGACTCGGGTGATGAGTCACCAGTTTCACAAGATAACATCACGCGCAACCGCCTTCGCCAAGCTCGGGAACGACAAGAAGAGCTCGCGAGTAGGATGGAAAAGCTTAAGCGACAGTTGGGCAGGGCGACGAGCCGGGAACTGAGCGAGAAAGAAAAGGCGTGGGCCGATGAGGTACGGGCGCTAGGGAGCAGCATTCTCGGCCCCGAGGCAGGCCAAACATCGTCACCGGCTTCGTTGTCGCCTTCTAAGGCTCAGCAGCCCTGGAAACGGTTCGAGGAGATCAAGGCGCTCCGGGATGCCCTGACGGCACAGGCGGAACAGCTGCAGCGGGCCCGCGACGGCCCCACGGACGACGCATCACCCTCTCCAGTGCCTGGCCTGAGGATCCCGACCGAGGTACGCAGGCAAAAGATGGCCCAGGTCATCGGCCTCTTAGATCGTGAAACTGCTCTTGTGGATGCCGTGAAGGCCCGCATTGAACGACTCAGTATTGGCTAGGCGGACGAAATTTCGCGGCGGATCGACAGGTGGGAAACAGGTCGACTGGACTCAACGAGAGGAGCACAAGAAAGAGGGCGGTCAGACCGGGCCAGGCCCACCCACACAAACAGTCAGGCAGGACAGGAAGCAGCAAGCCAACCATTTAGTTAGCCAGTCCGTCCGACCATTGTTTTCCCGCTGTCGGTGAGGAGGACCAAACGGATAATTCTATTGTACTCACAGCCCCGGATGGGACCCCGGCTCCCTCCCCTCATGCGCCCTTGTGTGTTTGTTGCTGTTTTGCCTCTCCCGTTATATCTGGATCTTGTTGACTCGGACGGCCGCCTTAACAATGACGGGACCCTGCTGTGATGTCTGCCTATGGCCTGTGCCTGCTGACGCTACTGAGCGCTGCCCGTTTGCTTACCCCGTCGGTAGGCCGCGGAGGCCAATCATCGTGAGATGGACTGGGGGGGGGGTCGGATGGCGCTTGGGTTCTAAGTGGATGGAAAAGAGAATGGTGACCCACGTTGGGAGAGAAATTGAACGGTACGACCTGTTGACCCAAAGGAAGAGGGCACCAGTTAGGGTGGGATAAATTTTCTGTAGTTGTCGACGAGAGGACCGGTGTATGCTTGGGGGG